>NC_092818.1:133731712-133914212 GCF_023375885.2 Dermacentor andersoni
TAGGGAGTGTTCGCGTCATTCGGAAAGATAGGGCTTCATGCGCACCACGTGTTCATTCTCAGGGACATGCTGTCGGTGGCCCGTGAGACATGGTGTGTCAGAAATTAGTTCGTAGGTAGCATCGCTACAGCGACGCAGAAATTTATAGAGTCCGAAGTGTCGATGTGGAAGTTTATCCGAAAAGCCTCCCGGTCGTACAGGTGTAAGAACCCATATTCTATCGTCTTGTTTATAAACGACGCATCGGCGGCGGAGATTATAGCGGAGGGCGTAAGGGTCCTTGACTGTTATTTATTCCGCCCCGCACGAGCTTGATTGCTTCATCGGGGAGCTCAGTGAAATCAGCGACGTCACATACTGAATCGCTGCAATCATGGGGCAGCATAGCATCAAGCATCGTTGTTACTTCTTTATCATGGGGAAGACCAAACGGCTTCATTCTTGTCGCTTCCTGGCGCGCCGTATTGCACCGCCAATGTGACGCACGGTAAAATTATGTCCCGATTCTTGAGCTGCACGTCGACGTACATACTAAGCGTGTCTGCGAGGGTCTTGTTGAGGCGTGCCGTAAGCCAATCGTTTCTGGGTGATAGACTGTCGTCTTCCTATGCGCCGGGCCTCTGAGCGTGAGCGCTGTACGCAGAAGCGCGTCTATGAATGTGGTTCCTCTGTCTTATGACCGCATCTGGTGCTCCGGGTCTAAGGCTGATGTTCTAAAAAAAGAAAAAGAAGCTCGTCGCGCCTCAGCTGCCATGTCGCTCAGAAGTGCCTTGGCTTTCGCGCATCTGGTGAGATAGTCTATCGTGGCTATCTATCTATACAGGCCCAACTAATTTTAGTGGCTGCCATCTCGGCGGTAACGTCACACCGAGAGCCGCCATCTTGGATTTGGGACTCAATCGGTGAACTTGAGAGGGAGTGGGCATCGAAGTGCAGCTTTTTCGATTTATTAATTACTTCCATGTCATACTCTTAATGTATTGGGCTCGGCATGCCAAACGTCCGGATCGGTCTTTCATGTTTGTTAAAAAATATGTGAGGTTTTACTTGCCCAAACTATGACATAATTAGTAGGCACGCTGTAGTGGGGCACTAGGCATTCATTTCGGCCAGCTGGGGTTCTTTACCCTGCAAACAATACATGGTACACGGGCGCTTCTAGATTTCACCCCCGTCAAAATGCGGTGGCTGTGGCCGGCATTTCATCCCGAGCCCTCAAGATTAGTAATTCAATACTAGTGGTACCCGCCAGGTATGCTACCACGGCGGGTACGTGTTCTTCAACAAAGAAAGGGAATGATGGTTGCTTTCTACTTGGAAAGAGTGGCCGTATAAGTACGAGTGGAACATGATGGTTGCCCATACTACAGCCAGGTATTCCTTGTCTGGGTTGGAGTACTTGGAGTCTGCACGTGACAGCGTTCTGCTCGAATAGACAACCACTTACTCGGCAACGTCTTGCCACTGAACGACAACGGTGTCTAAGCCCTTGGTGCTGGCATCTGTATGGATCCCTGTCGGTGCATCGTCCTCAAAGAGCGCGACCACAGGAGGTGTTTGTAGGCGTTGCCGTAAATCGCTGACGGCCGCTTCCTGCTCCTGTTCCCACACAAACACGACATCTTCTCTTGAGGCAGCTGAGTGTAGAGGCGACACATGCAAATGTGCTATGAATCGTCATTAATCGGCGCAGAGGCCCAGGAAGCATTGGACGACGTTCTTGTCCACCCCCCAGGCCTTGAAAACTTCGTCACGGCTGCAATTTTCTATCGGAATCAGTTTTGACACCTTCTGTAAGGCCGCATGGCCGAAGAATTGATGCTCTTCAAAGCCATTATCATTTTTTTTTTTGCTTCAATGTGAGTTCGCTGACTGTATGGCTGACACCAGGCAAGTCTTCCAGTTGAGGCCGAATAGAACAGTGTCTAGGAGACTTTGAAACGTGATAGGAGCTGAGCACAAAGCGAAGCAGATAAACTTTAATTCGTAAAGCCCATCAGGCGTCATGAAAGCAGTCCTCGCTTCATCACGCTCATCAAACTCGATTTGCCCGTAACCACTTTTTAGTTTAATTACGTAGCCTGTCGAGAGATTAATCTATGCGGGTAAGCAGACAAACGCCGCTTTCTTTAGGACTCGGTTCGGCTTGTGATAATCGATACAGAAGTGCAAGCTCTCATCCTTCGTCTTTGAGAGCCTCACTGGCGATGCCCAAGGCCTTTTTGACAGCTGGATTACATCATCCTCTAGCATTTTCTTTACCTCCAGCTGTACTGCCTGGCCTTCTTTTTGTGGCGCACAGTACGGCTTCTGCCTCCTCTGTGATTGTGCAGTGCTCAGCCAGCGGCATTTGACCTACTGAAAGCGTTGAGAAGAAGCAGTGCATAAATTCCAAAAGCAATTCTAGAAGGCCTTTTTTTCCTTTCAGCGTTACACATGGAGCAATGTCGACGGCTGGTGCAGGTATTGCCATATCACCCGTTGTTTCCCCTTGAATAGCAAATTGAGCCTGGTCCATTTCGTCAAGGTATTCTAGGGCGGTGCCTTTGTTGGGGTTGGGGTTCGTTAGTGAACGCTGTCAGGCCCACGTTTATTAAGCTGACGATGCCACGAATGATGATAACACCTTGACGGAGCAGGAGTAGAGCTAGTTGTACGGCTACTCCGTCTTCATTGTGATGTGCTTCGCAATGAATGGAAACATGACTACATGATAGCGGCGGTGGGCAGGCGTCCCATTTGGTGACACGTAAGGATCTGCATTGTAGGTCTGCACCATGGGTCCTGTCATTACTAGTGGAGAAAGTTACTTCGCCGTAACGTTTGTTAACCACGGTG
Organism: Dermacentor andersoni; assembly: GCF_023375885.2. Classification (NCBI taxonomy): domain Eukaryota; kingdom Metazoa; phylum Arthropoda; class Arachnida; order Ixodida; family Ixodidae; genus Dermacentor; species Dermacentor andersoni. The sequence goes on from NC_092818.1 coordinate 133,734,551, forward strand.
CCTTATTCTCGTAAGAAGTCCATGCCTAGTATGAGCGATTAGCAGCAATCTGGTAGAATTATGAAAGTCGTGACAGAAGCTATATTCCAGACCATTAGGCTTGCTCAACGTTTGCTTGTAGACATCATTACTAATGTTCACCTTTGTTAGTTCGTCTCCCAATGGCTGACTCATTGTACAGATTTTTTTTAGCTGCACCAAATTTTCAGATATTGACTTTGGCAGATAGCACAATTCTAACCCTTCATCTAAGTTGCTCGATGAAGAGACGATTGCTTCTATAGAATATATTAAAACGCTCAATGGAATAATTCACCTAATTACACAAATTAAGTTTAAATTAATTATGTTACGGCACATATTTCAATGTTCGAATTATAGATAGTGAGTATGCAAGGCGTATAGACTTCGAACGAATTTTCACGATGACGCTAGTTTCGAGATAATTCCAGTTACTTATTTTACTTCAGTGCATAAAACAGCATTTTGTTAAACAATTAAGAGCGACAACAACACGTTTTTACCACAAGTTTGATGGCACATATCTCGAAACTGGTGCCATACCCAGAATTCGTTCTAAGTCGATATGCCTTGTACACTCACCAGCTACAATTCGTAGGTCGAAATCTGTGCCGTAATATAAGTAATTAACCCTTGACCTCCCGTTGACGAGTGAAGTGGTCATGAAAGTTTGTACAAATGTAACCAATGACAACTATAGTCGTCGTAAATAAAGATTTGTCTCACAGTAAACCTGTGACAACTATACTTACCATATTGCATCTGATATAGATTCCTGACCCCAGAGGGCCACACTCGTCCATTTTGTGCTATTTGTGTCTCGCCTTTCGTTATGTTCTCACCTCTGACTCCTAAGCGTGGCTGTCTCCTCGAAACGAGGCAATGAAAGCGCGCGTAAAAATATATTTTGACGACTCCTCGTTAGACGACCGCTGTGTGTAGTCTTGCACAGAAAAGGAAAGCGATGTGCTCTCATCTGAGGAGTCTGAAGACGACGATTCTGCGGATGCACGGAGGAGCTGGCGGCTGTCCGTGAGTCTACCACACGAAGACGGCCTACTGACTTGCTTTAGGAGCTGCAGAAAAATCGCCACTATTCATGTGCATGTTTCTGCGCCGTTTAGGTTATTTTTTTCTTTATTCTCTCTTTTCATAGCGTATCGAGCCCTGCAAAGCGCTATTGTGTAAGACACCAGAACCATGCAGTGAAACCTTCTTCAAACTATATTTTTACGCAATTTGTGAAATAAAGGAACGCCATTAAATTGTAATGAGGGTCCTGTTTTATACAGAAAGAAATCTCTATAAGCTGACAAAAAAGTCCGATAATTTTCGTAAAAATTTTTTCTTGCACGGTTTGGAAAGGGTTAAATATCTAGCCTAAACGTTTTATATATTGAACAACGGAATTTGATTTCTCGTAGTAGTAATAGCCGCCTCACCGAGTAATTTCGGCCAATGGTTAGAATTGCTCTACCTCCCACAGGCAATTTTTAAAAATTTGTTGAAATATAAGAAAGAATACACAATAGAAAAGTTTACACCCGTGTCCACTACCATCACTTTGTGCCCATGAATTATTACAGTGAAGTTGGCACTTTCAGTTGTGTCGGATTCTTGTGGGACACTATATAATTAACACTTTCGAGAGATCCAAAACTTTGCAAGTAGCCTTTTTTATAACTTCAAATCCCACCAATATCAAATTGAGCAGTAGTAAGCGGACTACAATAGAAAAAAGAAAGGTGGATGTCTACGCATCGGTCTACGACATGTATGTTAAATGATAGAGAGAGTGGGAAGAGAAAGAGAAGGGAGGAGAAGGAGGGAGCTTACACGCCGAGCAGCCGCACCGGCTGGCCGGAAGTCCAATGACACCGCGCACGCACGGACGCAAGTGTGCGCGTGTGTGCGTGACCGCGCGCGCGTGCCTGTGTGTCTGTGCTTTGACTAGCTAAATTGAGCTCGTAGTCAGCGCCTCTGTCTGCTGTTCTCCTTTCCGCTTTGCGTTACGACCACGCCCAATCTTCGTTGACCCCTGACAGGGTGCTGGGACATGAATCCAAAACGTTCACCACGTCTTCCTCGCAACATGGATGCTCGCACGTACGCATTCTTACTTGTCTCCACCTCACCGCTTTTAAATAGCTGTGCTTCCTGGACAAAAGCGTTTGTCGTGCATTTAACGCTTAAAGAATGTAACGCTGTATTACATACTGGGTATCTCAGCTAACATACACTACGTTCTAAACAAAAAAAAAACGTGGATCATTCTACCTACATAGGACCAAGTGTATGCTTTTTAATGTCATTTCGAAAACCGCCAATAAATTTTTTTAGATCCTTGATTCAAGATTTCGTGGAAAGTAATTATCTAATTTTTATTTTGTTCGTACCATTGCCCAGATGTCAAATGGGGCATTGTACGGAATCGTAAGACACGTCAAAGTTAGGGATGTCCTGATAGGTGCACATCGCGTGTTATTTTTTTTTTTTTAGGGATTTCCGACGACTAGAGAAAGCCGGCGAAATCTGAAAAACACCAGGTCTCTGCGCAACACTTATACGTAGTCGTGTGGCCCTTTGCGGGCTCTTTTCAGGCCTTGAAAAAAAACTTTTACGTCGCACGTATACAGCAACTGAAAGATGGATCGGGGATCGGGAATTTTTCATGACGGCCTCCGATTTTCAGATTGGCAATTTCGATCGGACTATAGCATTTGAGATGTTCAATATTTGTAATGCATAATTACGTAATTGGCAAAATGGCGAAAAGAAAATACTCTGACTTGCGAGTGACGGTCAACAAAATCACCTTGATTCTCAATATCTATGTTGCACTTGTATATATATTTTTTAAATTTCGGCACAATTTACGTAGGACATCTTCTATACCCCACAGTGCCAAATATTTCCTAGTAGAATACCGGTCTTAAGAATCCAGCCCTAACTAAGGAAATATAACATGCTCTCCTGCGAGTGACGCCGACGCAGTGCACTTTGAAGTATCTTCCTTAAATGTCGATTGCACTACCCCAGCCACATAGGCGACTGGCTGCAATTAGAGGTGTACTACATGGTACCATTTTGACTTTCCATACAGTGCCTAGTATTTCATTAGTGTTATGGCCGCCGAAGAACTCCGTGCGTTATTCGAGTAGCTGCATTATCTGTTTGGTTTATCCTTTTCCTCTGCCTCAAGCCGTCTGCAGGCCGATGAAATCCAAGCACCGCTCCTGCTGTTTTTTTTTTTTTTTTTTTTTTTGCGAGCAAGATCATTGTACCGCGTCTTGCTGCTCCGTAACGGCAGCACATTTTTTTTTTTCTAGGACGAAACAAGAAGAAAATTTTGATTACTTCTAGTCTAGCTTTTCGACCAATACCGTAGCATAACATTAAAGTGTATTTTATATGTTTCCCATCATTCCTACTTAAAAAGCACTGCCATTTAGCGGGTGAAAATCACGTTATGGAATTTCTATAGCTTCTGAAGCAAGTGAAAACACTGCTTTGAATGTGGGTGTGTTGATTCTGGTCCTACTGCCGTCTACTTTAAGTACGGGCATCTGATCGAAGTAAACTGCCTATTACAAGAGAATCGGTAATTAGGAAACGAGACTATTTCTAATAAAAAATGCATTGAAAGCTCAATAAGTGACGCAGTACGATGGCCATTTTGTGCGATGCTGAGGCAATACCATGGCTGGTGCACTCACTTGTGGTCGATTCCGATGCCGTACTCCGTTTCGCGGTGACTGTTGGCTGTCTCCAAGAAATACTTGAAGTCGGGAAGGTATGGGGGACTCAGCGTGTTGCCTCCAGTCACGAAGAGAGAGTTGAACGTGGTGATGGCGCACACTCCGTCGGCGGGAAAGACGAATGTTTCGCGGGAGAAACCATAACGCAGGGTGCACAGCAGCCTACCCACCAGCAGCGATTTTCCTGCGGACGACGTACCAACAGCACGACGTAAGCCAATGGAGTCTTTTCTCACCAGAATAAAGAAGTATTTTGCCTACCTAGACGGCGCGAGCTTTCTCATATATTATTAATAATACATACCTGATGCATGTATATACAGGGTGTCCCGAGTAACTTGTGCCGATACATTAAAAATGAAAAGCGCGTCGGAAGCGAATTGAGTCGAGCGCATACTATTCCACTGGCCTATAGTAACTAAGGCAACTTTCTTGTTTTCCAAATAACTCACTCGTTGTTTGATTACCCAACTTTTTTATTATTGACTGAGGACCCCAAGTCAGATAAGAAGATTTGTAGCGCACCTTCAGAAATCACCGATCGAGTTGTTTCCTGTGGGATACGCCTCACGTAGTCCTTTCTTCCGGGTTTCAAAGAAAGCCCGCAAAATATGAAAAAGAAAGCCGCGTGACGGAGCGCTTGCGCAGTGGTATCGTGCTCTCAAGCGCGCGTTGGGTTGACAAGATCGGCTGCATCGTAACTGTGAACTGTGAACCAGTGTGGATTCGATAGGTATATTTATTGCTTCTCATATGTTAAGATAAGTAAATGAGTAATTTCTGCCATTGTATTATTATGGGACATCGGATAACCAACCTGGGTGATCTAAACACCTGAAAGTGTTGTACTAATGCGGGCATGCGCATTGAAGGCTAGACGTGTGAACGAGCTATATCTGCAGGGGCCGTTCTGTTTCGCTGTGATCCAATTACATTATTTCTGACGATTTTTTTTCTTTCGTAGCCAGGTGTCTTATTTGTTGAAATGTCATGCACAATTTTTCATTGGTGCTTGCGTTTTATACCAGAGCTAGTAATCGCATGTAGCGTTCTAACCATCAAATCTCCCGCTTTTGTTTTGTTTTTTGTTCCCTTCATGGGTTTTGAGATATTAATTGATTGAATTTTTGACGAATGCAAGGAATACACGTGCTGACAGCTTCAGAATGGAGAGTCGACTGGTTTAATTAAATAAAAAGGCAAGTTTGCTGAGCGGCTGCGGTGGCGCCTCAATAGGGCTTCCGCCTCGGTTCCAAGAAAAACCAGGGGGCAATGACCCCTACCGCGAGGCACGGCGAGGTAAACTGGATCCTGGAGCAAGGGTCAATGACCCAATCGGCAAGTAACGGTCTTCCACTCATGTCCGCGATGAATGGTATCATCCATGCGCTCGAAGTTAGCGGTAGCATTGCAGAGCCCGAAAGGCATTACCTTAAACTCGTGCAGGCCATCAGGAGTGATGAAAGCTGTCTTTGGGCGGTCAGCCGCAGCCATGGGAATCTGCCAATAGCCAGAGCGGAGATCTAGAGCCGAGAAGTATTCGGCACCTTGCAGACAGTCAAGAGCATCATCGATCCGAGGCCGTGGGTGGACATCTTTTCTTGTAATCCTGTTTAGGCGGCGATAATCGATACAAAACTGAACGGTGCCATTTTTTTTTTTGCGCACCAGAACGACAGGTGACGACCAAGGGCTTTGAGAAGGCTGAATGACGCCGCGCTGCAGTATGTCGTCCACTCCTTCCGTGACAACCCGGTGCTCTTCTGCGGAAACGTGATACGCACGCTGTCACAAGGGGGTATGGGAACCGGTGTCGCTAGCATGAAAGACACTTGTTGTGCGACTCAAGGATGATTCGGTGCAGTCGAACGAAAAAAAGAACTCGTTCAGTAGAGTAAGAAGTTAGGTGCGATGAGACGGTGAAAGGTCTACGGCGACGGCGTTGTTGAAAACTGCTGGAGGTGGTGTTGATGAGACAGAAGTTATGGCGTCCAGGTGTAAACGTGTGGCGCCATCGTGAACGTCAAGGCCTTCAATACATGTGGCAGCTTGCACAAATCCTAAAGTCTCACCGCGCAGTATGGTCACTGGATACCGGTGTGGATTACAGATGGGTATCAAGGCGGATTCAGACCTAACAGTGAGGACGGATAACGGTATAAATAACTCCTTGCGATGAGCAAGCATGTCAGATGGCGTAAACGCCACTGTTGAGTCTGGCATGGCATTACAGGATAAAATCACAAGCACTGACGTCTTCGGAGGTAGATCAGTATCAATTATCAATGAAGATTTTGTGAACACTGTGGTTGGCGCCGAAAGGGCCACTTCCACTTGCGCGCGAGAACAATCGATGATGCCACTATGACGTGACAGGAAGTCCCACTCGAGGATGAGATCATGAGAACAGGAGGGCAACACAAAAACCTTGAGGACGTGTGAAACGTCTCGGATGACTACACGGGCTTTGCATACAGCTGTAGGATGAATGTGTTGCTCGCTAGCAGTGCGGAGTGCCATGCGAGATGCAGAGTTCACGACTTATGTCAGCTTGCGACAAAGATTTTCATGGATTACGGAAACGGCGGCCCCGGTATCGATAAGCGCTTGGGTGGATACTCCCTCCACATGGACGTCAATGACATTCTGCGGTGAAAATTGAGGCCTTAGAAAGTTCGATGAGCTTGCTGTTCTTGCCTCCGGAACTGTGCTAGTCAGTTTCCCTCGGCAGTAGGTGGCCGACGACGCATAGGTGACAGCGACCGTCGACGTGGAGAGGAACGGCGACTGTCTGAACCGCGGTCGCGATCGAAGGGCCCCAGCGGCGAGTCAGCGGCATCTTGGCATCGCATCTCGGCAGCAGGTTGTGGCGCGTAGGGAAACTGGTCGAAGGCGTCTCGGTGCGAGGACATGTTACGACGACAAAAGCGCGCAACGTGACCAGCAATGCCACAAGCGAAGCAAATAGGCCTGTTGTTTGGCGTGCGCCACACGTCGGCTCGACGTAGAAGATGGGGTGACTGCCGTGGAACGGGAGCAGGGGGAACGCGGTGCGTTGGTGGTGGGACGGAATATGACGGTGGGGGTGGCCGTGCGACAGCGGCAGCATAGTTGAGCGTGGAGGTGTGACCCGCGACGGGTAGTCGGCATAAGAGAGCGGTGCCGTCGGAGATGCGAATAGCGGCGGGTAGTCAGCATAGCAGAGCGGTGCCGTCACAGGAGCTGGCGAGCGAGCCGGGGCAAGTGCGTGAGATATTTGGGCACGAATGGCTTGTTGCACGGCCGTAGTCAGTGTTGGGACTGGCTCCTGGGTGGGAGGGAGCAGTGACAGCTGGCGGGCCACTTCTTCGCGAATGAAATACTTGAGCTGAAGGACGAGAGCAGAAGGAGCCATGCGTACACTCGGTGTGCAGGTCGCATGAGTCATGGTGGCGGTGGGCAACGTACGATTGGGGAGCTCCAGGGTGACTTGAGGGATTCCAGCAATCTCCACCAAATGTAATGGTGTTTATTTAAAGCTGAGAAGCACCAGATCAACAGCAGCCTAGCGGCAGCGAACAGCCCGAGCTCTCTTGCAAATCACAGCACAGGCCGTCGTCGTCGTCCCCGATTTGCTATCGGAAACACGAGGCGCGTCTGCTCCATTACAAATGTTACATAACGGGTACTTTGTTGAATAACACGCAGAGTTTGCGTAAATAATTCATTTCTGAAGAATAGTTCTTTCAAGTGCGCGTAGCTTTGTCGCGCTTACGCATCTTCGGTCTGTAGCGTCTTGATTTGTGCCCAATTTCTTCCTCAAGTTGTGGTCAGAGACCTAATCATTGTTGTGTTTCTTGTGCAGTTATTGAATGCTTTTTTTCCGTGATGGGCTTCACGAGGTTCTACTGGATCAGGGTTCCACCTGTTGAGGACAGCGAAGATAGCTGCCTTAGCGACAGCGATTCGGAGTACAGCCCTGATCGAGAACATGCTGCCCTAACAGATAAGTCTTGGTAATCCGGAAGCGACACAGGTGCGCAATTCTGACTTTCTATGGTGGCACATTCACAGGCTCCTGTGCAATGTGCACAACGTAGTGCGTTCTTTTTAAATTTTTTTCTTGAGTGGGTGGCATGCGGTCGGAATAGGAAGCGAACGCCGCCAGCGTTCCTTCATATTGATATTGTCGCGGTGCGCCTTCGCTTTGCCTTTCTTTTATGGCCGGATAGCATGGGCAGCAGCGATACGAAACAAATGCAAAGCAGTAATTGGGAGCAGGCAGATTGTTTACAAAATCTTCAACAAAGCAGGAACACGAAAATAGAAGGTTGCTGAAACGGCAGTAGTCACCAGAGGCAACATAGCATCACACGGAGATAACAAAATGCCGTGACGGCTATTATTTAATTTACTACGTTTCTTGTACATACCAATTAGAGCACGCGCTTACGCCTATAGTTGGCACAAAATTCCAAGTAGGCTTATTGTACGGAGTTTAAGAAAAGTGGGTATGGTAGGCGGTCATCAATGCCGAATACCGATGAAATTAAATAATTTAACGTGAACTCAAAGAAGCACGAGGGTCGCTGTTTGACTTCGTCCACGTAAGTGTTTGATTACTCCTGCAAAGACGAGTGTATCACGTGACGCGGTTCAAACCAACAATGGACGCTAGTGCCTCATCTATACCGAACCTCACAAGTTTTCTGTTCCGGTTTAAATTTGCCATTCGTTCTTTTTTTTCTTTGTAGGATAGTACACACTGTCGCCTGATATATTGAACGAGTGGACACGGCGGCAAGCGGCAGTATAGGTGGGCATAATAAGTGGATACTCCCTTACGCTCGCCAACACTCACTCGCATTCATAGTCGCTTCCATTCAAGCTGACCGACACCGATTCACGCTGATACTCGCCTCCACTCACCGGTACTCAGTTAACACAGGTGTGCATGCATGAACTATGTAATATGATGCGCAGTCTGATGCCATTAAAGATCCACTTCGCACCACGCTGACCGAGTCACAGGCTTGCGGTCAAAGACACGCACGGATGTGTTCGCGTCTTTGTTTGTGTTCCTGTGTGTGCGCTCGCGTGTCTGTGTTCCTGCTCATATATACTACGTCCACTCGCACTCGACGGCTCTCACTCCTGCTTATGCTCACACTCACTCATACTCTGAGTCACTCACAGACACTCTAGGTGAAGCCTGTGAAATGAATGCGTAGCGTGTATGAGGTAGGGGTGTGCGGTTGAATGAATATGCTGAACTAAAGCGGGAACTTCGCTCATTCTGCACAGCTCACGAGGTGCCTTAGTAGTTCGCGTCGTCGTCGTCGGGGTTGTAGTCGGGTTCGTAAGGGTGGCCCTAGAATTCGTGGTCGTCGCCGGACTTGTTGTTGTCCTATGGCTCGTACTCCCCAAGGTTGGCCACGTGTGTGTTTCTGTGTAGGAAAGCAAAACAAAATTCGTAAATGGGGGCACTCTTGTATAGATGAAACAAATTTTGCCGGAACCATCGAATATGAGTGACAAGGTAATCAAAGTATATAACCCTTCTTTCATTATTGAAGCTATTCGCTTCGTTAAGAAAATGGTGCACTTGAAGGCATATATTTGTTACAGTGAGGATCTTGCGTAGCGTTTCTTCTTTCATTGCATAATTTCGTAGAGAACAGGATCCTTAACAAGTTCAACTAAAGCCGTAGAGTATATCGCTACGCCTATAAGCCGATTTTTCGTGTGGGCGTTGTCTCCAGCGGAGCTGACTCCGGCGTGGACGGCGACTGCCCTTTCCCTTTCCTATAACCCCCACCGGGTGAGAGAGCGGCGACAGAAGAGGAGCGGGGTGGCTTTCCCGAACGCTACTATCTCTGCATGCAGAACTTCAGGCGTCCCAAGCTCTAAATCGTGATCCGCAAATTGGTTTCGGCAGAGCGCATGCCCTTTGCCAGGTGCCTCTTCCAAGTGATGAAATTACGACCACCATGAAAACGAGCGCTAGAGATAACGAAACGTATTGCATTTTAAATGTTGTGTGTCTTATAAATTGAAGCTTATGGAAATATCAAGTTATTGTCACGTGCAATTGTACGGCCGCGCGTATAGACATACAAAAGAATAAGATCATTAAACCTAAAATGGTTTTCCTTGCAGCATATGAAAGAGCTTACAAGCTCTATTAAGACAGTAAGCAGCTCGGCAGCAGCAAAAGTAGCATGCTCGGTCAGGTGTCACTAAATAGAATAATGTCGCTCAAAACGGAGCTTGATAGACAAATATGTACCTTGAACAGTGCTTGTGGGTTAAAGAGTTATGTTCGCGACCGTGATGAATGATATCTTGTGTCGACGTGTAGTGCAACCATAGTTGGTCGTTTGAAGAGTAATTCTTTCTGATGTAAAAAAATCATTTTTGTTGTGTTCACACACTTCTTACAATGTGCGAGTGTTGGGCCCGCATGAACCACCACACCGAGTCAGCGCTGTTATCCTCGCGAAACTAATGCTGTATGCGCTCTAGCAGAAATTAACAAAAGTAGGCGGCTGCTTGACCTTTGTATATACCTACACAACAAGTGCTGCGCGAGGGCGAATTGGAAAGCATTGGCCCCTATTTCTTACTTGCCAAAATAAGGGGCATCCAGGTAATTACAGATATGCGTACCATTCTAAGTACCTTATACTATTTCACAAAGTTCACGCTGTGGTTGACTGTCTCCCAATGTAGATTGAGCATCGGCCCGTTAGAATCCAATAAATATGGGGTACGTACGCTTGTATGGGGCCTTTTCATCACTGTGAATAATGGTCCCCGGTTGAAGATGGGCTGCAATAATGGCGCCTCGCGTTGCCGCGTCTCGTCGGTCGACCTCGAAAAGTCGCAGCTCCCCTGCGGTAGCGCAGACAATGCCGAAGATCCGTGGTCCCCGATCAGCAACACCGCCGTAATTTTGGCGGCTTGGTGGAACGTTGTCGCCGGTCGTCAGGCGGCGTCGATTGTATTTTTGCTTGTCGCGAAGAACACACTCGTCAGTCTGCACTATCTTTCCGGGGCCAACGAATCAGGGTCACGCCTGCAGCTCGTCCCTCACGACCACACGGGCGTAGTTCCTCCGGTCGGCGATGGCGCACTCCGACAAAGGAAACAAGTCGCCGGTCATCTCCTTCAACAGCCACACGTCTACGCTTTTGCTAACGCAGTACGTGAGCCAAATCAATTGCCGCCTTACAGACGTTCGGTTTTTCGGACGGCCGAGGCGGTCCATGTTGTCGAACTTAGTTGCTTTGCCTCCCTGCCGGTGCAATGCATTGGTACCGTATAACTACGACAACTATTTTCGGCACCTCTTGCACCGGAAGGCAGCCCGGCGTCCATTCCGAGTCTTCCTGTATATTGTGACCACTTTGACTTCGCAGGTTGGTTGGTCCGGTTTGAACCCTAGGTCCATACAGATGCCCCAGTACTCCGGTGACGGCGTCGGACCTGGCCTGGCGCTGCAGCGCGGTGGACGCATAGCGCTTGAAGCCGGAGCGAGCCGAAGCGATCGCACTAAGTCTTGTTGCGCACCCCGGTCACTCCTATCTGTGCTCACAAAGCGTAATATGCCTGTCACTGCTCCACAGATGAGGGCCTTCGCCTAATTTATCACACTGTCAGCACACTGGCGTTTTGGAAAGGAGAAAATGACGCTGAAACTATCTGTCGGTCATTAGGTGGACAGGTCCAGACAACCATATTGACGCTTGCTGCCGCTGGATGCAATGACACAGGCTGCTGCTGCCGCTGGCATGTTCCCGAGTTCCACTCGGGGGTGTTTCACAATGTACGAGTGTGCCGCGAGTTCGCCTGTCAATCAAAACCATAAGTCACACTCCGTACGAGGCATGTAACTCGTGTGCCCGCACCCACTATGGTTGGGCCACGCCCAACTTATTTTTCGGGAGAAGCGATGCGGTGTTGAGCTGCGAGGCATATCTTGACCGCCGAAATAAAACACGCACAACGCACTGTCGTCGGTGATGCACTGAGCATCACCATCAAAAACAAAGCGTGATCTGTCGCTGGCTTATGCATCTATCTTCTCGGGCTGTGATGGTCCCACAGCACGGCGTCATTGTCTGCACTGTGGCGACATAGCACACAACAAATAATTATCGGCACGTTACTGTAGCTGCTTGCAAGGCGTCGATGCGCCGTGGTGGACAACGATGCTGAGGAGTGCGTAGTGTTCTCGAACGACAACGTATCGCAGCTGTCTTTTGAGATGGCTACTCTGTCACCAGTGATGCCTCGGAGCCGCTGTGGCGCCAAGGCGGTCAGCTTCGAGAATCGCTCGCTTTTAAAACCAAGTGCGGTGGAATTTCTTCGTCACAGGCGCTGCGCACTAAACAGTTGCACCACCCTCCGTTCGAAGTCTCATTTCATAACTCCACACAACAGCACTCACACGCCTAAATGCCATTGCTGTAGTGTCGTTGCGATACGCCTCTGCAATCGCTGTTAGCTCCGGCAGTGGAAATCGCCAAGCACCTTGGAGTGCGAAATAGACTCAAATACTGCGTGTATGCGCACAGAGGCACCTTCACTGGGCAAGCGAGGGCATGCGAGGAAATGTGTCGCTGAACAGCACGCTCTCCTTCGTATTACATCGAGGAGGCATCGTGCGCACAGATCAACTGATCCACTGTGCTGCGTCACTACGGAGCCTAGAATACCGCACCACCGCTTTGAATCGACAACCGTTGCTTGCTTCTCTATGGGTAGAGCGTCGTTTTTAGTTGGTAAATCGGCGGCCTTAATAGCCTCATTGAAGCTCCTGCGGTTAACAGCTATGTCGCAGCGCTGCGTTCCCATTCCCCTAATGGATACGCGATGATCAGATTATTGTCAAGACTGACCTAATTGAGAAGAGCGCAACACCCCTGGTGACTGTTTGCCGTATGAACTCCCTCGCGCGTGCGACCCTCGAGAATGTATCTGTTTGTAAGTTTCCGCCGCACTGTCGCCACTAGAGACAAAAAGTGCAAACTTTAATAATTCGCTCGATATCTCGTTGTCAGAAATTTATAGCATTAAAGAAAAGTATGGGGTTTTACGTGCCAAAACCACTTTCTGATTATGAGGCACGCCGTAGTGGAGGACTCCGGAAATTTCGACCACCTGGGGTTCTTTAACGTGCACTTAAATATAAGTACACAGGTGTTTTCGCATTTCGCCCCCATCGAAATGCGGCCGCCGTGACCGGGATTCGATCCCGCGACCTCGTGCTCAGCAGCCTAACACCATAGCCACTGAGCAACCACGGCGCGTAATTAAAACAAAAAACACATAGTTTAAGAAAGAAAATGTTTAGTATTTTAGTTGTGCTTTAACGTATTCGGTTGAGGGAAACTGTGGATGCAAGAATGCGCTGCATGTGCCCTGTTCGCATTCGACGGAGGACAGAACGATAATGCCTGAAAGAGGAGGTATGCTCTTGCGCCCGGGAAGGGCCAGGCAAGCGGCTCATGGCAAGTGTGCATATAGACAGCCGGATAGTGATAGTATTGCTGAATTGGGATAATACGTTGACAACGATTCGGGGCGCTGGCGCGTTTCCTTGCGCAGCCTTAGACGCGGAAGCAGTCTGCTGCGCAGGGTGCGGTTATGTCGTCATATGCGAGTTTTTCTCGACATCTTTTTTTTTTTTGCCAGCTGTTTTTCCGCATTCCATGCCATTCACTGCTTGCCATATATAGCAAACTCGCGTAAAATTTGGGCGAACGAGAAACTCGGCGCATCCTGCATAGCACCCCTGCCCTTGGTTTCATAGTTTATGCATGCTCTATGTTATATGTTCGAATTAGTGTTCTGTCCTTTTTTTCCGTGCTGTCCCAAGCATCATTGTTTGTTTGGTGTATACAGCTCCATACGTTCTGAGTACTTCTTGTTAACCTGAGCCCATACACCATCAGGATGCGCACTGCATTACTTACTAATAACATTTAGGTCATTTCTGATCAATCGCTTCTACCACAAGTAAGAGGAGTTTCTCACAAATACAGTACATCATTAAACGGACTGATAACCAGCTTTCATGGTACCCACTTTTTTAGTGCAATGGAAAGCTACCAGTCAGAGTGTCCAATCATGAAGTGCTAATGCGGAAAACGCGGTGGAACATTTTTTATCCGAATTTTTCGATCTGCAGTGAGGATTTAGTCGTTCATTGAAAATATGCTGAAAACGGTGATAGGTGAGTGCGAAAGCGATTATAGGCTGGCGTTAGAGGGAGGCAGACGACAAGTGTAGCTGTAGCTGTGACAAAGTATGATTTTGTTTATCTAGTTGATTTCCCTGCGATTCATGTTTTCCGAATGGGTAAAGTATTTCTGCGCTAATAGCTACGTATTTTCGTGTTTTCCTGTCCAACTGCTTTGATATTTAACTAGTCAAAATGAAACCAATCGGTTCGAAAACGAAACGACGCATTTACACGTAATACTGAGTTCAGCGTGCTGCCGTACCCACGCGTGCGATTTTGATTTCGGAAGCATAGAATGAGCCTCCTCTGTCTAATAATATACCAACTGCAATTTTAAGCAATATTTATGCTGTATTTTATACCAGTCGACTTGCATATAAGATCTAGCAGACTACATCCGAAGTAACAACATTTCGCCGCCAGGCTTCGCCCCTTACTCGTTTTTCAGATATTCTTTGCCAATTTAAAATTATAGTTCCTACTAAATCGCGAACAGCGTGATGGATTCTGCCACTATAAATCATGGTCATTTCATTTCTATCAACGTCTTGCAACACATTCTGGCCAGTTGTCAGGCCCTCTATTGCCATTTGTTACTACCAAGACCTCCCTATAGTAGGCAATTCAATGAACACTAACTTGATATTCTAGTAAAAAAGTAGTCGAAGGGATTCTAAAGAGAGAGAGGTTATTTCTGCTCTGTCAGTAAGTTACATTTCTACAATACCTAAAGCATCACTCTTATCTATTATAGAAGAATAGAAGAGGCTATCTCAGCCAGAAAAGGCAAAAACTATAGGCACTTGGAGACTCCCCCTAATTATTTCCACGTCAGCTGGCCGCAACCTATTAGACTTTGATGGCCTTTGCTCGTGCGTATTTATTTCTTTTCTTTCGGTAAAAGATTGTCTGCAGTGTAATTAAAATGAAACAAATAATATGTCATGTTTCTTCTGAAGTATGACATGTTAAACATTCTAACATTTAACAACACCCAAATGCGGCAAAATTACTCTGGAATCCACGACATGACACTCACGTTCGGGCACCCCGACTTCGGCATGTAAATAAAAAAATAATGAACTCGAACCTTCATTTATTTTTCAGATAATTACACTACTACACATAAATTTACGCAAATAGAGTTCTTATTGAATGTTTTATCTGTCTTAAGTGGTTTACGCTTTGTTTGAGTTTCCTTAAGCAGAAAGCTATAAATTTATCCGCTGATCCAGTAGCCTGCAATGTAAATGCGTCGTGCCGATGTACTCATTTTTCATAGTAAAAGCCCATGCGCCAGGAACAGGCTTTCGCTTCTCTCCATTGCTGAGGTTGGAATAGAGTACTGACGCGGCGAGGCCGTGTGGTCCGTGACTGCAGCGGCCGTGCCTGTAGCAGTATTCGTTGTTATAGCCACACCTTGTGGAGCCACCATTCCGTCGATATTGGGATCCACTTCGTCGGCTATAGAGATGTCCATTTCGTAGCCACCTGCAAGGACACCACTGATGACAAAGGATGCGCGAAAGCACACGGGCAGCCCTACCAGCAACACGTCACTTTGGTTTAGGATGGCCGGCACGCTTGTTCTTAACTAAGGATAGAAGGAAGCCGCTTTTATCCAATTTGTATTGAAAAATACGGGTAGACAAGCAGCCACACAGGCACTCCTCATCACTTCACAAGGCACGATGGTGCAGCATTCGCAGAATGAGGAAATTAAACGAAAACAATTAATAACTAATTTTGCAGTTGATTTTGTTGTTTGTAGCCGTGAGTCGAGCGAGTACGTGTTTGTCCTTTGAAACATGAAGGGAATACTGTCGTTCGCAGGGAGTGCACGTAAAATAAATAGGGATTATATATCCGTCATTGAGAGTGTGCAAATTTCAGCAGCTCAAAGCACGTCTTACAACATGAGGCCCGTTTTTTTTATGACTTAAATGCAGTGTATTTGTGGCACCCGCATTCTTGATCCCAGCTCATCATTTCCGTTTTATACGTTTTATACCATTTATTTTCGCGCATACACGTTCTTGTTCAGTGACTTGGCGGCAGTAGCCGTTCAGTTCATTTCCTGCCACATTTACGAGTTGTTATTGTTAATGGGGAAGTATTTACCTCAACGCATGTAAACACATAGCAAAGCTGGAATCATTTAGCTTGGCATCCAATGCACGAAATTTGATGAGGCTCGTTGCCTGTAAAATAAAGAGTTAAGATATGCTAACTGTAGAAAGTTGATTTTTAACTGAGTCCACATTCTTTAAAAATTTTTCAGCACCACACAATTTGAAAACAAATGAACCACTGTGTTTACAATTGTGTAATTCAGTCATAAACAATTATATTGTTAGGATGTAGTAACGGTGAAGAACCATTGCAAGAACCTTGTTGCATTTAAACTTCCAAGCGGGCACAACAGATGCATCATACACCACGTATATCAATATAGAAGCTTCGCGAAACTTTCGTAAATACATATATGGCACGTAAACTTCAATAGCATTTGTCCGCGTCATGTGCATAAACAGATGAGGTTCACAGAACTGGGATATCAGTTTTTGGGTTCTGTGTCATAAACTTCGACACTTAGTGAGTGGGGTTATTTAGATGTTTATAATTTTCGGCAAGGTATTACGAACATTCCAGGTCCTAAATCGATGTTTTGCTTTCCAGAGTCAGTGGAGTTCAGATTTCACCCCTAAACTCAACATATTTTTTTAGAAATCATTTCAGTGGTTGCCTATTGGGAGCATTACTGCATGTTACATGTATTGGAATAGGAGAAATCAGTTGGCATCAACGTAAACCTTACTCTTAAGAAGTGTAGATACACATATTAGAGGCTAAATTGAATATAGCATAGGCTTTCCATGCGTACGAGGAACGCGCACAGAAAGTACGACTAACTGCACGCGGCTAAAAAGTAATTTATCTCAATTTTAACGTTAGAAATGAGTCGTGGCTACTTTCTTGAGACTAGTCGCGATATCCGTCTTGAAAACGTCTTTATTGCGAGAAAAATAGTGCGACGCTAAAGACGCTGATGATGACGGCATTTTCACAAAAACTGCATGCGCGTTTGCCGAGACATGGACACGAGATACAATTGCCCGTCTCCCATTTGGCTACACTCGACGAACTTGGGAGCGCCTGTCAAATCAAGGAGACGATGGATAATTTCATTGTACTCATCGACTTGGTGCATCACGGGAGCTCGTTAAGGTCGGGTGCTCCTGATTTGGGTCACTGAAAGCTTGTCGACCACTGCTGGAGGGACTGTAGAACTCTAAAACTGTGGGTATGAAATTCGCGCAATATCAAATTAGACGGGACGCGATCGTGCCTGCGTAGGGTTCTTGGTTTTTGAAGGACCTTTCATACACACATACACTCTGGTTAAATCAAAATAACAGCGACCACAAAAGACTTCGTGAGGTTACCTAACCTTACTAAATCTCTTGTTGTTGGTGTTTCATTTCACCATTTTCCATCTCGACCCTACGGGGTTCCGCCAGAACCTCAATTGCACTTATGCACTCGACGAAACCATTCAGATTGACATGCATGTACATCTTATGTAGGGTCCTGTATTGTATTTTTTCGACTTTCAGGGGGTCAAAATTGGGTGTTATTTTTTTAAAGAAGCAAACTGGGGCAACTCGGATGCTTTGTGCCCTGGCATGAAAACCGTGGAGAAATCGGCGCTTTTGTTGTCTGGCAGGCCGAAGTGCAGAACATACAGATGAGAAACAAAAGCAACATTGGTCCCCTTTCGGACACAAAGGAAAGGAAACGAATTATCAAAAACAATAAATAAAGATGGATTCGGCGATTGATTCCTCACATTGTTCTCTGCGCTTTTCGCCTTTTTTTATCAAGGAAAGCAAGTACAAAATTTTTGCACACGGGCATGCTTTACAGATTTGGTGTTTTTCCTTTTGTTGCAAGCCACTCTTGGCGTACAGCATTGAGACCATTTCTGTATATACATTGGGGGGGGGGGGGGGGGGGACCTTCTGGGCCTTTCGTACTTGTCTGTCGTCCTCCTGTTCTACTGTTTCCCAATATATATTCCTGCAGTAAAATTAATAGAATAATACGTACACGAACCAGTCACCCTTCTTTGAACGTAACGTAGTTCGGTAAGCATCCTCTCTACATCTCAGATACCAGTATCAATGCAAAGCAACGTTAGCGCTGCGTCTACTCCTCCCACGCATCGCAATACCGCAGTTTACATGTCTGCAAAGTGCGTGTAATGCGATATATAACAGGCCATTGACGTATTCACGTAAACAAGGGTACTAAAATATAAACAAGCTCTCGTCCAGTAAACGCCGGTAATCGCTGAGTATCACATAACTTTATATACGTATGGCGGTTAGGTGAAAGTGAGGCGCGTACAGTGTTTATATACTATTGGTATGAATACTATATCTTGACTACTTGATCTCAAAGGGGGGAATCATTCATTCGTTTTCTAGCGCCTCCATTTATAATCATCCTTTTTTCGGGAGCACATTTCGGAGGAAAATCTGGTTAAGCCTGATTAAGTTTACCCCGGGTAAAAAAATAAGCCATTATCGGGTTTTACACGAAAATGAAACACCCAATGCATATGCCGATCGTCATGGTGGGGTCCCCTAGATTACCAAAGAGAATAAAATCCCCACTCATTTGTTCTGTGTCAACTACATGCAAGAAACAATAAATGAACTTGAGTCTTGCACAAACGGAACTTGTCCCAAGTGCATTGGGTACCGGGACACGCTGGAATAGAAGGGAACCTAAGGGCGGACAAGGCAGCTCGAGAGCACACAAACCGAGCGGCCACAAGCACCGACCCTGAGGAACCCATACCAGTCAACCCAAGCTACTCAGATATTTTGAATTACTACAAGGGGGTCCGAATAAAATACCCTCCACCCCACAACAGCCTAAATCAGCATGAAGCAACCTCTTGGAGGAGGCTGCAAACAGGAACATATCCAAACCTAAACACACTAAGCAAGATGTTTCCCACCCAGTATAGAGACATTTGCCCCTGGTGCGGCGCCAAGCCCACCTTATATCACATTACATGGGAATGCGTTCAGAATCAACAATTCCTTCAAATAAAAGACCCGAGTGCGGAGCAGTGGGAGAGGGTGCTCGCCAGCAGCGACCCGAAAGTCCAGCATGGACTAGTAAGGCACGCTCGCCGAGTAGCCACCCTCAGTGGTGCCCTGGAATAGGGGCGTCGACCCTGCGCAGATGGGGAAGAAGACCGTGAAGACGGCCGACCGCATCTGCCACCGCTAATTTCTAACCAATTAGAGCAAATAAAGTTTTTCCTCCTCCTCCTCCTCCAGCCCCTTATTGCCTCCACTGCCTCCCCGTTCTTCTACAATTATTTTTTATTTATCAAGCCGACGAAACGCCAAGTGCACCCGGTGGTTCCTTGAAACCCTAAGAGAAAGAGCTTAAACATTGAACTAATTCTCATTTGAAAGCTTTATACTTTTTTACTTCAGAAGAGCTTTGATATGTACCTGGGTGACAAAAGTATGTGGTTTCCTTGTAACCACATTTCGCAGCAATTTTCTGATGCCAATGTACAATACGTTAGGAGACAGTGGTGGCATACGGTACACACTCACTGTTTGAGAGTAGAATAAGAATTAAGATGCCCGTGGTAATCAGGAGAAGCAGGGTCAACGCCAAGCAGAAGGTGGCCAGCACATCTGCCCTCTTCTGCCTACGATACGAAAAAAAAAAAAGCGAGGCGGTGTATCAAAAATTAGCAAAGCGATCTACGTACTATATTATCAATTCGCACTTGTGGAGCGCATAATCGTCAGACTCCTGCACATGACCGAGCACGTGACAATAAAGAGGCCCCAAATACTTGGGTCCCTAGAGGAACAACTATAAAGAAGATAATAATTGTAGCCGTATTAATAAATTGCCCCTCTGCAGTACCAAAACCCACTATTACGATGCAAGGAGAATCATTATGCCACAAAAGGTGCACTAACGAAAGAAGGCTGGCGACGCCGCCTTGAATTTCCCGCCCCAATTCACCATGACGTCGCAAATTTTATTGCTGCCTTCCCGAAACTAATGGCGAATTAGGCACATGGCACCGGCGCGCCCCCTGCGGCGACGATGATTGGATGAAATGGCGCCTAGGTGCGCACCGGTGCGATTTGCCGAATTCGGCATTAGTTGCTTTAAATCGCTGAAGTTTAACTAAATTGTATTCTAAGAAAGTAATTGACTGAGCTTAGCAAGAGTCGAGTTCCTTTATTACGCAACAGCAGCGAAAATAGAAAAAAAAGATACGTTGAAATCCGTCGCGCCGCACCGGCACCGGGGATTCTGCGCCAAGTTGAAGAACTGAAACTTCGACCTTCACCTTCCTCGCGAATAATCGGTCTAATAACGCACAATTAACAACAACAGAACACCGAAAGGATGCCTGTTGGACTCCTGTAACGTTTCACCTTAGCAACCCTTGAAGAGTGCATGCAGGCTAGACAAATACACAAAACAAAGAAGTTGCACGACCTGCATCCCAGAGGACGCTTTTTCTAAGAGGTGAAAAAACGTTATAAGATAGACGAATACCAGACAGTTGGCGACAAAGTAGAATGAATTTAATTTATAAAGGTAAGGGGGAGAAAGACAGAATTCACTCGTATAGACCGTTGACCATTACATCGGTAATATACAGGCTAGCAATGCAGGCAATCAAATTAATGCTTCAAGCATGGGCAGAAAATAATGGCATTTTGGGAGAGCTTCAGAATGGCTTTAGAATAGGTAGGCGTTTGGATGATAACTTGTTTGTTCTTATTCAGTGTATTGAAATATCAAAAGCAGAAAGCAGACCGTTGTATGTGGCCTTTTTGGACATTACAGGAGCATACGACAACGTAGACCGCAGCATTTTGTGGGATATTCTGGAAGGGGAAGGCTTAGGTAACGATTGTATACAGCTTTTGAGAGAGATTTACCTAGAAAATACTGTTTGCGTTGAATGGGAAGGGATGAGGAGCGCGGAGAAAGTTCATATCAACAAAGGACTGAGGCAGGGGTGCCCTTTATCCCCGCTGCTGTTTATGATGTACATGGTGAGGATGGAGAGGGCGCTAGAAGGAAGTAATATCGGGTTTAATCTCTCATACAAACAGGCAGGTACAGTAATAGAGCAGCAACTCCCAGGTTTATTTTATGCGGACGACATTGTGTTGCTCGCAAACAAGCAAAGTGATTTGCAACGTCTGGCTAATATCTGTGGGCAGGAAGGCAACAATTTAGGTTTGAAATTTAGTGTTAGAAAATCAGGTGTTATTGTATTCAATGAAAACAGTGAACAGACAGTGGAGATACAGGGCCAAGAAATACCTCGGGTAACAGAATATAAATACCTTGGTATATGGATAAACGAAGGCAACGGATATATGGAAACACAGGAAAAAACCATAACAGTCAAGGGGAAGAGAAATGCAGCCATAATGAAGCACAGAGCGCTATGGGGATACAATAGGTACGAGGTCCTCCGAGGTATGTGGAAAGGGGTAATGGTTCCAGGACTTACTTTTGGAAATGCGGTTGTTTGCTTTAAATCAGGGGTACAATCAGGACTCGACGGGAACCAAAGGTCAGTGGGTCGCCTCGCATTGGGCGCTCACGGGAAGACTACAAATGAAGCTGTGCAAGGGGATATGGGCTGGACTAGTTTTGAAGTGAGGGAAGCTCGCAGTAAAATTGAGTATGAAGAACGGCTGAGGAATATGGAGGAAAGTGAATGGGCTGGGAGAGTGTTCAGGTATCTGTACAGGCAAAACATTGATTCACAGTGGAGGAAAAGAACTAGGAAGCTTACCAGCAAGTATGCGGCCTGTGGGGTGGGCAACACAGCAACAAAGAAAGGTCAAGCGGAAAGTCAGAGAGGCTGAATTATTCTCTTGGGTGGCGGCAATGGAAAAGAAACCTGCCATGAGTAACTACTTAAGGGGAAAAAACGAAATTAGGAAAGAAACCATTTATGATAACTCAAAGGGAAGCTCATTACTTTTCGAAGCGAGATCGGGATGCCTTAGAACACGCACCTATAAAGCGAGGTATAAGAAGGAAGAAGAAGCATGTGCTTGCTGCGGTAAAGCTAGGGAAACGACGGAGCATATTTTATTAGAATGTGAAGACGTCTATCCAGCGGTCGATTTAGGCACCACTGGCCTCCTTGAAGCCCTTGGGTTCAGCGGGAGCAGTGGTAAAGCAAACAGGTCCGCAATAGACATCAGTAAGAGGCGATTGGAGGATTGGTGGAAGAAAAGTAGGGAAACGACAAAAGACGGAGACGTACAAAAGCACAGTTCGCAATAGGGTATCAGAAAATTTGGACGTGGTAGTTCATAGTGGGGCTTTTTTGTTTTTTCATTGGTTAACCTAGGTAGGATATTA
This sequence comes from Dermacentor andersoni, assembly GCF_023375885.2. NCBI lineage: Eukaryota > Metazoa > Arthropoda > Arachnida > Ixodida > Ixodidae > Dermacentor > Dermacentor andersoni. Next base: position 133,757,012 of record NC_092818.1, read on the forward strand.
GGCAGCATAGTAGCAAGAGCTTGGTGGCGCAAGCCACCGCCCCGTTCCAAAGGGGACGCTCATAACATCCATCCATCCATCCATCCATCCATCCATTTATCCATCCGTGCCATTTGGTGAGAAGCATTACCAAGAGAGCGAGAGAAGTTTAATGATACGAAATGCTGAGAGGTCGGCCTGAGGTATATTCCTCTAGCCATTACCAAGTAACGTATGCGAACTACTACGTACGGTGGGACACCAATAAATCCTTCCGAGGACCGCGTTCGGATGAAAGAACACTCGCGAGCAGTTACCCGTCTCAAAGCAAAGCCCATAAGCGCGGAAACGCGATAAAAAGGAAACAATCACCCAAGCAAAGAGAAACACCCATCCGAACACTTCGTGAAAATATTTTGCTTGTGGGTCCCGGTAATGTGCCTGCAATGGTCCCTAAATGTGATCTTGGTGACGCTTGTAATTCTGTCAGGGCAAGGACATATAATTTACACCAGTCGTCAAGCACGCTCTTAACGACCCAGAGCGGTTGCGCACGTAATTTCTTAAAACTACTCATTAAACTACTCACTTAAACTACTCACTTAAAGCTATCTTAAAGCTTTCTTAAAACTACTCACTTAAATCTAACGCATTCACTGTGATATTTGCCAGCACACCATTCATCACGTGGCACTTATTTTCTCCAAACGGACAAAGTGACTCGTTGAGTTAAATAAGCACGCCCGGGAAACGTATATACCACGGAGCTCGTATACCGCATGGAAATAAGGAAAAACGAGGGTTTACTAGTTATGTGCCCTGCATTTAATTAAGTAAGGCACGTAAAAGTTTACGAACACATCACGAACAACATGCCCTCAGTTTTCTCTGCATGGGAACTCGGTGACTTTTACAGTTCTCTTAGGACTCTCGATAACATTTCGGATAACGGCGTTATGACAGTCTAGAATGCTTGAAGAAGTAGTTTTCTACAAGTACACCAATCAAAATCAAAAGTTCATCATTCATCGCTCCCAACTTGCGCTGTACTACAACGAAATATAAACAACGTGCCTCGTTTAGTTCACCAATAAGACCTGGGAAACCAACTGCACGCCTATAATGAAAACTATTTCTAACAGGCAAATAGCCTACAGATTTGGAACATTTAGGAGTCATCCATAGAATGGCCCCTGTATTATTTTGTCCTCCCAGGCAGCTGAAAACTTCGTAAGCATTTCTTACAACGCCCATAAACAGGCCGAAAACTCGGCTTTAGCTAGTTTCATTCAACCTATATTTCACCTACATATCAATTTACTTGTAGATCCTCCCCCCCCCCCCCCCACCAATATTTCCCACATTTTAATCAAAATATACACTTCTTAAGTAAGCTACGTTCTGAAAACCGCCAAACCAGACATAGAACGTTTTCAGTAAGTGCTTCTACAGGTTTTTATTCGTTAATTCATGCGTCAGCTGAAATAATCCAAGAGTCACAGATATAAACTGAGCCCCAGACCATTGTTTTATGTGCCACTCAATTATTCCCAGCGCCAACATACGTAGTTATCTTCAACACCATCGCGAATAGGCCGCGTTCCAGTGAATTTAATTCAAGCGCCAGCAGATTTCATCCAAGTCCTAGTCCATTTAATCTATAGAAGAAAAACAATGGTATTGGGAATTAAAATGACTGGATGAGTGGCTTACTGTTGCCGGAAGACGACCGCATTAATTTTTGTGGTCGCTGCTAGCACTTCTCAAATGAGTGACTGCGGTATTTCTCATGAAAATAAATGTTACCTAATGGTCAGACTTTTCCGTGTAAAACGGTAATGTATTTAAAAAGTGTTTTTTACATGTTCAGAGACTTTCAAAAGTGCATTTATTGAAAACTTTGCACTAGCCAGTTTATTTAGTCATAACCATTAAAGAATTTCAGTTAATTAAGTGCTCGGCTGATCGCATTTTGGCACAAATTTATTGTCTACTATCGGACGACTATCAGCATTTCTTTTGGAGGGGGGGGGGGGGGGACACGGCGAAAGTCATTCCGCGAATCTCACATCAATGTAGCTCCCAGTATTTTTCAGCGTTTTGATCCCCCATTCAATTTAAAGCACGCACCAATCTGTATCGTCATTCACTACTATTTTTGACACAATACCATTGGAATAAACTACCGAGGCACATTGTATCTCATAAATCATCATGTTTTTTCTTAGAGATGAAAATTTTCTTATATTTCCGATTATTCCTGTGTTCAGCGCTTACTTGCTAATGTTTTTTGTGTATATAATTATATCATCGTATCGTACCAATGTTCTTCTTTTTTTATGATTATCACACCCAGTTATAAGTATAAAACTAACTATAATAATTATTTTTTTAAGGTTTCTTTTACTTCTTTAATATCCATATAAAATAAATACCATAATTTCTTGAAAATATAGAATTAACCACTATCTAACAAAGTATCTAACAAATTGTATCTAACAAATTTGTATGTTTGTTATTGTAACTGGCTCCCTCCCTCCTCGTGTAACGCCTCAATAGACCTTTAGGGCTTATGAGTAAACAAACAAGTAAATTTGCAGCGCCGGAAAATCACTGGCGCATCTTACAGGCAAAATTGGCTCGCGCTAAAATCGAATGAAAACTATTTAATTAAACTTGCTGGAAAGCCCATTTTTATTTCGCGATACCTACACAAAAATTATGCAAGAACCTGCCCTTCTGTTTCCATGTAGCAGGAAAAACAAGCCATCACTTTTACGCATAAAGCTCCTTACCCTGCCTCCGTAGCGCTGTCTCTTTTTTATAATTGCACACTGATAATCACGTCTATCCTCCTCAAGCATCATACCACAGTCACTCACTTTATAAATGTTAGTAGCGACGACAAAAAACAGTGCTGTCTTCTCCCGGTTACTGTATTTCGGCATTTCAGCCACTTTCATTCGGAATCTTGTTGTTCTCCTTGCACATAATAAAATGACGCCAACTTAAATTTAGGTTGTTGGAACTTGCATGAATGTGTCGCCACTTTGCTGCCGCAAGATATATACGCGCCGGCGACGGGGTTCAATACTTTGGCGCTAGGATTAAATGTTCTGCACTTGAAATATATAGTATGGCACTCAAATTTTTTCTGCAGCGCTCGGATTATTTCAGCTGGCGATTGAATTGAAGTTAGCAGGAAAACATGTCACAATCACAAATTTTTCATAAAAACGCTGGTGCTCTGGTGACTCCTTTATACACTTGCACGGAAGCATTGCGAACGGCAGTTACGCGGCATTCTACGTTGGCCTTACTTGTTCAGCTTTTTCGGCGAGCTTCTGCTCAATCTCTCGCTGACGTTCTTAACAAGCACGCATCCGCTCCAGGGGCCCTATAACGTAAAACTATTCCAATATGTCTTTATCCCAACCTCCCTACGTCTAATTTACGTAGCCGTTGACGCAAACGTCGAGCGGTGACCCGCAGTGCTGCCTCAACAACCCAATCAAACGCTCTTCTCGTTTGTAGGAGACAACCTCTCTTTGCTTTCAAAACGAATAACATTGCCTACCTTGAGCGTTTTTTCTTATCTAATTGGCTGACAAGAGGCGAGGAGCACGCTCAAGTGTAGAGGGTTTCGAGTGTAGAGGGTTTCCGCACTTCTGAAGGGAACAGAAAGTGCTGCTGAGAGCGCTCCGCTAGAAACATGGACAAGGGGTGACTGGTTTCACCGTTTCTCCAGTGACCACACCACCAAAGAATTCCTTGGCTTTTGTAAGATTGATAAAAATCCCTACGAATGGTTGGGTACCTTCACAATATTCCCTAGAACGCTTAATTTAACAAGACAGTTAAGAGTAAACTGATGTTTGAATAAATTTAGCACTTGCTCACTGATGAAAGCAATTACACGAGTACCTTTTAGCAACAATGATGGCGTCCATGCTCAAGGCATACTGGTATGGTGTACTGGAATTGGGCAGCGTATCGTCCGGCGCCCTGCTGGCGGCGCTGCTGATCACAGGGCCCTGCTGGTGGCGTCATCGCAAAAGCGTCTCAGGTTCTCCCGTTGTATTGCTGTACGGACGACACACTGCCCCATTCCAGTACACCATAATATAGGGGCAATATATATTTGCATAAGTATACTTACTCGTAGAACGTCAAACCTAAACGAATGAAGAATGAGAAAACACAGTCAAACAGAACACTTTCCCATATACGGAGGTAGTATGCCGTGATATGAGAAACGCTGCACTAGACGATTACAGCTTTGTAGAAGCGGCTGCAAATCGACTCAGACTGTAGAGAAATAATAATAATTAGAGATCTGGATGTGAGATATGGTTACGCCGGCCATGTTTACGTTTCTTCCGCTTTCAGCCCTACCGAACAAAGTTGGTAACAAGCCTCGACAGTGCATAAAGTAGGATTTCTTACAGAAAAAGCTTTTTGTCAAATTGAGCGCTTGAAGAATCGATGCAACTAGAACATTTACAAAGTTGTACATTTTAGGCCCTGTATTGAGCTGTTCCTGGGTGACCTCCTTTAAATTTAATATATCTCGAGCGACCACAACCGAATGTATCTTTCTTTTTCGATGAAGGCACATGTATCGTAACCGTATGGAAACAAATGCGTTTTTATTCGCTTTCAGCTTCAGCTCATTATATATCCGAAAGTTCACACAATGCATACAGTGCGAGCGTTATGGTACTTCACTTCCAACGAAATGCGGCCGCCCCCACCGGAATCGAACCTGCGACCTTGCGCTCCGGAGCGAACCGCCATAGCCACAAAACTACCATGACGTCTTCTGTAAAACAATGCAATAGAAAGAAAAAAGCAAAATCACGTAATGGCGCACGCAGAGTGCGCTGAAAGTCTTTTTGTGTGCCTTAAAATACGCGCCATCTTCCCAATGGACTTCGTTGCAAGACCGATGTCGCTGTATGTTCATCTTCACCGTCTTCCTTCCCTATTGCGCTGGAAAATGCTTTGAAGTCCGACTTGGATACAGGTAACACAGGAAACGATTAGTGATGGCACGAGCCGTAAGACAGAGAGCCGTAGTATCCGCTCCGCCTTTGTGATGGAAGGCCGCCTTTGCGTTTGATTGGTCACAGGCTGTCACCAAAGCTTGTTGGAATAATTTTGTTAGAAGTAGATGCCATTTGGTGAAAATATCGAGATCGCGGCAAGCAAGGTGGCCGAATGTGCGGCGACATTTTTCTGTCCTAATTTCTCGCATTTTCTGCGAAACCACGTAAATGATGAATTTGTAGAAACAGGTGCGTCAGGAGGTTTCCGACCGCACTCTCAGGCGTTTTCACTGATTGCTTATATCATACACATGTGAAAAACTTTTATTAAATTGAATATTTGCTGTAATTATCTGCGCACGTGAACGTTAATAAGTATTATGAATAGTTGAAGATGACTGTGAACAATCCTTTGGCCATATTTACATCTCGCAAGTGACAAAAGGGCTTCCTTCCGAGTAAAAAATCTGCATCCGTGTTGAAACACAACTAAAAAAAAGCTCCTATTCGTAACTACCAACACCCAGTGTACTATATCAAATACACCAAAATTTCAATGCGTGTTCCGTTCTTTGAAATGAAGCCGTAGGTTCGGCAGTCTGTTTATAACACGCTCAACATATACACTAAACACCGTAAAAGCACACCGCAGATATGTAAAGCCGTGGAGTAGAATAAATAACAAGCCAGTACACATCCTAAAGAGTCGCTAGTCCAGAGGTTTTGTGGAATTGGCGCGAAATTCGTAAATATAGCTGAAACACTACATTCTACCCTTCGTTAGTTTGTGCGCGCGCACCCTGTGGGTACTAGAATTGGGTATATCCAAAAGGTGATATTCAGCTGCTCGAGGGGTAGGGTTGCGTCACCAAGTGTACTAGTTCGAGCACAGTGGGTGCTAATAGGCTAATTAGGTACTTTACGGCTCATATTGTACTTTACGAATTGTAGCGGGTGAGATTCCAAGGCTCGACCACATGGAATGAATTTCTAGAATGACACCAGTTTGGAGATATGCGCCCAGTTACTCGACGTGAAGGTGCACTGTTGTTCCACTTACTTTTTTTCAACGGAATGCTCTTTTATGCATTAAAGTACTAAAGTAACTGGAACGCCCATGTACTTTGTCGCACAATTTGGCAAACAATATCTCGAAACTGGTGTCCCCCTAGAAATTCACTTGAAATGGATACGTCTTGCCAGCTCACCGGCTACAACTTATAAATGACAAATGCGCTGCAAACTAATAATTTAAAATCTTAATCAGTGCAGGTATTTTAATGAGTTAAATATGTGTTTCGATTTCTGCTGCTAGAATTGTCCGCCTCTGAATAATTCAGCTCAAGAACACGCATTATCCTATCTACCATAGGCGATATTTGCAACTTCCGTAAACCAAAAATAATTGCGCCGCATAACACATTGATGTTAACCGCTGAATTTGTCACTTCGATCCAGTGACGTTACAGGGCAATGTCTGACTAGAATTGATGTACCTACCTGTTCTAACCTGCGCCTCTGCCCCTATGACGCAAAAGAAGAGAAACATGAGATACGAATTGGCGTTCCAGTGCTACTTAGCCTGAAATAACCCTTTGATTCAAGCATGTAACAAATCGCGGAGAAATGACAATCACGTAGATAGTTTAGAAAGTTGCAATTTATGGCAATGAATAACAATATTTTATCATGCATTAAAATGCATTCTTATCCCTGTCTGCGTGCATATTTGTGCATGAGTGTATCTGTGTGTTTCTATGGGTGCGCGTGTGTGCGGGCTTAAGTATTACTGTTATGAGTACAGGAGCAACCTATTGTTTATTGCGTCATGATTCTCCCTTTTCAAGGCTATCAAATATCAAAGAATGGGATCAAGTAAGAACCTGAAAATCTTCATCTATGGAATAGCATGATGACGGAGCAAGGCACTGGAAGTGGTAAGGGAATACATCTGTTTAGGGTAGGTAGTGACCCCAGATCCGCATCATGAGACTGAAATAATCAGAAGAATAAGAATGGGCTGGGGTGCGTTTGGCAGGCATTCTCAGATCATGAATAGCAGGTTGCCATTATCCCTCAAGAGAAAAGTGTATAACAGCTGTGTCTTATCAGTACTCACGTACGGGGCAGAAAAATGAAGGTTTACGAAAAGGGTTCTACTTAAATTGAGGACGACGCAACGAGCTATGGAAAGAATAATGATGGGTGTAACGTTAAGGGATAACAAAAGAGCAGATTGGGTGAGGGAACAAACGCGAGTTAATGACGTCTTAGTTGAAATCAAGAAAAAGAAATGGGCATGGGCACGACATGTAATGAGGAGGGAAGATAATCGATGGTAATTAAGGGTTACGGACTGGATTCCAAAGAAAGGGAAACGTAGCAGGTGGCGGCAGAAACTTAGGTGGGCGGATGAGATTAAGAAGTTTGCAGGGACGACATGGCCACAGTTAGTACATGACCGGGGTAGTTGGAGAAGTATGGGAGAGGCCATTGCCCTGCAGTGGGCGTAACCAGGCTGATGATAATGATGATGATGATGATGACGAGGATGATGACAGAGCAGCCATCTAGAAATGACGAGGTCATTCTATATTTTTATAGCATCTGTCTTGACACATCGCCATTTCTTCACAACCACTTGTATAACTAACTGGCCAATAGTATGCGTTGCCAAAACTGGAAGTTCAGAAATCCTCGTGGGCTTTGTCAGTGCCTTGCTGTGGCTGAAAAAATTGCACCTGTCCCTGCAGCCATTGGCTACATGGTGAGACCTCAACGCGAATGCAAAAAATAAATAAAAATAAAATAAAAGTATGGCGTTGTACGCACCCAAATCACGATCTGATTATGAGGCACGTCGTACTGGGGTCTGTGGAATAACTTTGACCACCTGGGGTTCCTTAACGTCACCTACATCTAAGCACTCGGGTCTCATGGTGGTGCGAGGACATTCAGGCTGTAAAACTGAACTGTCACCTACTATGAGATATTGTAAATACTCATATAAGGCCGTCACTTCAGTGAACAATTCGTCGAGGTCACTGGAACTTTTCTTCAAGTGCAAACTGTAATAGAGGTATACAGGGCGCTTCAGATAACTTTATCCAGAGTTTAAAACTATGTCGATGGACTCTAAGAAGACGCGAACAAATGCATGTTGCTAGCTTTCTGTATGTAATGTGTCACGATATGTTTTGTATATTGCTTAATTACATTAGTGAAAAATAATTACCCCCCTTTGAAGCAACGAACCTAGGAAAAAAAAATCCAAACAGAAAGGTGCAGAGCGGTTTGCAAAATGTCCGACTATGCCGTTTGTCTTTCTATCTATTAGGTATTAGTGTTTTTCCGCTTACTGCAGACGCCCCAGAAATAAAATTTAAAAAAATACCACGTGACATGCCTGCTTGCGCGTCGCGATTGCTGCGCTACGAAGCATTTCTCGCACAAACGAACATATAGCACATCAGGCTAAGTGCTATGTTCGTTCGTGCGCGGAGCATTTGGGAGTGCTGAAATCACAATGCGCAAGCCGGCATGTCACGTGGTATTCTTTTAATATTATTTCTCGGGCATCTGCAGTAAGCGGGAAAACACTAATAACTAATAGATAGAAAGACAAACGGCATATTCGGACGTTTTGCAAACCGCTATGCAACTTGCTAATTGGAATTTTTTTCTTACGTTCGTTGCTTCAGAGGTTATTTAATTAATCTTGACTGATCATCTAATTAACCAAATACAAAAAAATATCGTGACACACTACGAACAAAATTGAGTAATATACATTTGGTCGCGTCGTCTCAGAGTGCATCGGCATATTTTGAAACTCCGGCTAAAGTTATCGGAAACATTATAATATATATATATATATATATATATATATATATATATATATATATATATATATATATATATATATATATATGGTGGGTGTGGGGTTCGGAGCGTTGGTCAGGCCCAGCCCCCCTCCTACCATACAAACGAAAATTTTCTGCCTATCGTTGCGGGAAAGAAAGCACAATGAGAGGAATAGATAAGTGGATCGCAAGGCGAAAACTAAGCATAAATACCAAAACCACAAAATAGCCATCCTCTACGTGAAAGGAAGGCTATTTTCTTAGACACAAGGGCCACTATGATTGCATTAGCTTGCAGAACCCATGTGGTATTAGCATTAACAAATTATAAAAAATTTGGAGCTCAGATATTGTCACACATTTATTAAGTAATAACAACGGTCTTTTTTTTTTTTGTTTAGAAAGAAGGTGTATGCAGTGGATCGTATCTAGCTCCAATTCTTAGCGACCTGCTCCTAGCAAGATATGGCAGATGCCTCGTGACATTGTAATGTTTTAATAATCTGCAGCTGGTGTTAAGTTTCGGCAGCTCTGCTCCGTCGAGGCGCGCGCTCATGCCTGCCGTTCCGGCCCATTTCATACGATTCCATTGAAGAAGTCGGATGTAGCGCAAAAATCTGGCAATTGTCTATTATGCGTAAGCATGCCTTGCCACCGAAAAGACATGGGTAGACGCGCTCAAGCTAGGAAAAGCATGTAAGCTATACTAAGCAAAATCGTAGTAGCCGAGCCAAGCGATGCTTACGCATTAGTAGGCAATTCTCAAAACTTATGTAGTTGTTTTTATGAAAATGAAAGGCAACATTACTGACGGTCCACCGAGTTGAAATGCAATCGCTTCGTAATGGCGAACGCTCACTGCAAAATGCTGAAACTACCTTCCTGCCATCCTTGCTTCCTTTCAAAAAGGCTGCGACTTGTGGTAATAACATGTGATTTCAAAATATTCTTTTGCCAGTGTAATGTATACACAGATTGTAGCGACTGCACCTTCGTCTTGCGAGATAATCATAGGAGCTAAGCCACATGTACCTAAGTCGGCATCGGCAGCTACGTGAAACGAAGCCCATTTTGAAATTTGAAACATTCAGGATGTGGGCTTCGGTTTTCGGTAGTATGTGGTCTTTGAACACAGGTGTAAGTATGATGTAGATGCTTGTGGAATAAAACGTGCCAACAAGATGCTTGGATGGGTTCGGCTGTGTTGCTGAGTTTTATGTAGATTCCATGTCCATTAATTACGGCAATGTCTCGTTGTCTAGCAAGAAGCTTCGTTTCGGTAAGGTGTATGACTCGTGGTACCAAACTAAAATCTGCCTATATAGCAAAATGCGGGCATACAAAAGTCTACTTAAACCATTTACTGGCTGGTTAACAATATTGCTGGTCTTCCAGAAGATCTGCAAAAGCTTCATAAATACGAATATTAGTCATCATCATCGTGATCAACCTATTTTATGTCCAGAGTAGGACGAAGATCTCTTCCTGCGACCTCCAAATACCCCTGTCCTGTGCCAACCAATTCCATATTGCGCCTGCAAATTTCCCAATCATCACCCCCTGCCCAGCTACATTTTGTCTCTTAATGTCAATTAGAATATCGGCTATATCTTTTTGCTGTCTGATCCACACCGCTCACTTCCTGCCCATTAACGCTACGCCTAACATTATTCTTTCCATCGCTCTTTGCGCGGTCCGTAACTTGTTCTCGAGCTTCTTTGTCAACCTCCAAGTTTCTGCCCCATATGTTAGCACCGGTAGAACCCATTGTCTGTAACCTTTCTTTTCAATCATAGTGGTAAGCTTTCACTCAGAATCTGGCGATGTCTGCCGTATGTACAACAACCCATCTTTACTCTTCTGTAAATTTTCTTCTCAGGATCAGCATCCCACGTGAGTAATTGACCTAGGTAAACGTAAGCCTTCGCATAATCTGAAGGTTGATTGGCAATCCTGAACTCTTGTTTCCTTGCGAAGCTCTTGAGCATTATCTTTGTCATCTGCATATTAACCTTAAACCCCACTGTTACACTTTCTCTGTTAAGGTCATCAACCATATGTTGCGATTTGTACTCAGTGTTGCTGAAAGAGACAATATCAGCTGCAAACCGAAGGTTGCTGAGATATTCGCCTTTGATCCTCACTTCTAAGCTTTCCCAGTTTAATAGCTTGAATACTTCCTCCAAGCAAGCAGTGAATTGTGATGGAGAGGTTGCGTCCTCTTGGCATGACCCCTTTCTTTGTAATCTTTCTATTTTTCTTGTGGAGAATCAAGGTAGTTGTGGAACCTGTATATATTTTTTAAATAGTCACGCATATCTCCTGTACTCCTTGATTACGCCGCAAATCCTGTCGTGGCAAAACCAACCGGATTCGTGGTGCTCTCATGAGTGTACGAGGTGGTCATATTTTCTCTACTGCGAAAATTGCTTCCTTTGTTTACGCAAACACATATTTTTTTATATGCATAGAGGTAATTAATCCCAACAACGGATATAAACTTACCAAACACCATTATTTTACCGTACATTTGCCTTTCCCTTGGAGCTCAAGAATATTTTTTGACATGTTGCATCTCGCTTAGTTTCTTACAGAAACGTTTTGATATTTTATTTGGCACATACTAGTGCTATATGAAGAATAAACACAGTAGTAAAGATATTATAGGCAATGCCTTTAGTATCTTGACAGTTAAAGGTTTGTAGTAGTACTCAATTAGGTGCTGGTCACCTAGTTCAGTCAATTTAGAAACTCAAAACAATACACATCTGTGTGAGGTGTAGCTCTTGAAAAAATAATTTCTACTCGGATAAGCTATCAAGGTGAACACGAAGTTATTCGAATGAGCAGCAATAGTGCCTTGTTTGGTAACAGAAAATCATTGCATTTACACAAATGTTTCGTCAGATGTACACAACAGATTCAGTGTGCGCAGAACTTCTGGCAAACCTATTGTGCTGATCTTGAGCAAGGAACAGCGAATCCGGTACTCTTATACAACGCTGATGTACCCATGCTCTGATGCAGCGCCTATGTCAATGCAGGGATAAACCTTCATTTGTTATACAATGGCCGCGAAGGCTGTACGTCGTGGTCATAGCCACAATGCCTACATTTTATCGCCCCACTGACACGGCGCCCTTCGGCTCCTGCTCGAATCAGTCATTGGTTAATGACACATTGACATGTGCATAGGCACCGCCACGGAGCACCAACTTACGGCTGACGCTGGGTTTCGCTACCAAGAACGCAGCTGAAAAAAGAAACAGCAAGTGCACAGATCGAACAATGTTCTACGATTGATGGACTCATAATCACCTTATCACACTGCATATTGGAGGGAATAAAAAACGTGAACGAGTGACCCGCATATGAGTTGGTGTTACAGAGGAAAATCATGTGATTCCCGTAGAAAAAGCCCATTCGTCCGTCCTACTACAGCGGTAAGCGTTTCTTGGTTTAGTCATTGGTTTTCAGTATTGGGGCCTAAATGGGGCGGAAGTAGAAATCCGGGGCGCATCGTGTATGCGGCACTTGAAGTAAATTTAGAAAATTAAAATTAAAATAGAAGAAAGTGATGAAAAGGAAAGCGCGTTGGTTTCACATCCTGAAAAACCAGGTATATGCCCCTGTCGAAGCTCCTTCGAATGGCGCCACGCAATTAACTTTTTTTGCCCAGTATTCACATTGCTTAAATATTTTCCTCTCTCTATATTGCAGTAGAGCGCGCCAGCTCATTGCTCAAAGACTCATTCAGTATCCTGTAGTCTCGAAAAAACACTACAAATGACAGAAATAGGGAAGGGCTAAAGGAACGCTGAACAATGATTATTTTCAGTTTTATATACGAACGCCACAAATAAGTGAGCACTTCCATTATTGTGCACCTACCATTCGGAGCCTGGTAAGGGATTCCCTCTGAAAATAATAAAGAATATATATTAATGACGCAAGAAGCGTTCAGACAACACATAACTACATCATGTAAGTAGATTATTATTTCCAGGTTTTAAAGTCGCAAGAACGTTTTGCTCAAGGAACTCTATAGCTATGGTTGTTGCGCATAAAAGTTATCGAAAGTATGCTGCCTATATTGTCTCGCTATTCCGGCCTTGCGAAAATAGATGTCCAGCGAAACTGTTCAAAACCACCGCGATAACTGCTGAATTAGGTATGCAATGCCGTATAATGCAATGGTGGCAACAATCGCTGTGTGGTCGCCATGGTACACAGCGCGACCGCTTTCGCTACATTCGTGGCCAAGAATAGAATCAAGGACGATCTGTACCACGTGGTTGGTTGATTGGGGTTGTTGAAGCATGCGAGTCGAACGTTGTCATGACAAACCACAGGACTCAGTCCACAGGTTTGGGAATCTCAGCATTAAATTCCCCAACGATCAGGAACATTCGGGTCCTTCCTGGCTTGGCGCTTGCGCTGAGCCTCCTGGGAACGAAGTTCCCCAATTTTGGGAGCACACCGCTGTTATACGTATTGATGCTTCTTTTCCCGTTGCCGCTCCTTGTGTAATATTTACCGAAAAACGTATTCGGAGAGCGCTACGTGCTTCGCGTTGTTAGGAGGAGCACTCTATCACCCACCATTCTTGCGACTTGGATGTTTGTTTTGTGCTTGTTCTTTATTCAGACGAATGCTCTGCTGTATTTTGTATGCGTGATAACAAAGAATGTAGGCAATTTTCGGCTGAGTGGCTGAAGGTATTTTTACTTTTCGTGAGGGCGAACCTGCTAAAAATCCCGACCAACAAGAGGCTAACAGCTTGGCTGTAAACTATTAATACTGCTACACGAACATTGCTATGAATTTTTCAGTTTACCGGTGATCCCTTTTTGCCAAAGCATTACTGTCATCACACTATCTCTCTACGCAAGAGGCCTTTACTGTAGCCAGAATATGGTGAGCATTCTGCTAATATGACAGCGAGACTGGCGTTTCTAATCATAGCTCGCTGATGTCAAATCAAATAACAGCGCAAAAGACAGGACGGGTAGGAGCAAACGAATGAAGCGTCAGCTGTAGGCCAATTTTTATACCGCACGCATATATCATCTTCATCATCGTCATCAGCCCATTTTATCTCCACTGCAGGATGAAGGCCTCTCCCCGCGATCTGCAATTACCCCTGTCATGCGCCAGCTAATTCCAATTAGCACCCGAAAATTTTCTAATTTAGTCGCATCACCTAGTCTTCTGTTGTCCTCTACTGTGCTTCCCTTCTCTTGGTACCCATTCTGTCACCCTAATGGTCCAACCGTTACCTACTCTACGCATTCCATGACCCGCCCAACGCCATTTTTTTCTCTTCATGTCACTTCGAATGTCGTCTATACCCGTTTGCTCTCTGATCCAAACCGCTCCCTTTCCGTCTCTTAAAGTTATGCCTAGCATTCTTCGTTCCATCGCGCCTTGCGTAGTCCTTGACTTGTTCTCAAGCTTCTTTATCAGTCTCCAAGTCTCTGCCTCATATGTCATTACCGGTAAAATGCACTGATTGTACACCTTCCTTTTCAATGTTACGGTAAGCTTCCAGTCAAGAGCTCACAATGTCTGCCGTATGCGATCCAACCAATTTTTATTCTTCTGTGAACTTCCTTCTCATGGTGAGGGTTCCCTGTGTTTAGTTGACCTAGGTAAGTGTACTCATTTACATACTCTAGAGACTGACTGGCGATCCCGAATTCTTGTTCCCTTGCCCGGTTATTCATCATTATCTTTGTCTCCTGCATATTAATCTTCAGCCCCACTCTTACACTCTCTCCGTTAAAGTTCTCAGTCATTTGTTGTAACTCGTCTGTAGTGTTGCTGAATAGAACAATGTCATAGGTAAACCGAAGGTTGCTGATGTATTGGCCGTCGATCCTTACTCCTAAGCATTCCCAGTTTAATAGCTTGCATATCTCTTCCAAGTACGCAGTGAATAGCATTGGAGAGATCGTCTGACTGTCTGAGAGTCTGAGAGTCTGACTGTCTGAGAGTCTGTCTGACTCCTTTCTTTATAGGTATCTGCCTACTTTTCTTGTGTAGAATTAAGGTGGCTGTGGAATCTCTGTAGATATTTTCCAAGGTATTTACTTAAGCGGTCCGTACTGCTTGATTACGCAATGCCTCTATGACTGCTTGTATCTGTACTGAAGCCAATGCTTTTTCGTAATCTATAAAAGCGATATAGAGAGGCTTATTGTACTCTGCGGATTTCTCCATTAGCTAAATAATGACATGGATGTGATCCATTGTAGAGAATCACTTCCTGAAGCCCGCCTGCTCCTTTGGTTGACTAAAGTCCAGTGTTGCCCTTATCCTATTGGAGATTATTTTGGTAAATGTTTGATATAATACTTGGAGTAGGCTAATAGGCCCATAATTTTTCAGTTCTTTAACGTCTCCCTTTTTGTGGATTAGTATAATGTTTGCATTCTTCCAGTTTTCTGGGACTTTTGCAGTTGATAGACATTTCGTATAGAAAGCCGCCAGTTTTTCAAGGATTAGGTCTCCTCCAGCTTTGATTAAATCGACTGTTATTCCATCTTCTCGTGCCGCTTTCCCCCGTTTCATGTGTTGCAAGGCCCTCCTGACCCCATCTCTAGTTATAGGAGGAATTTTTGTATCCTGTTCATTATCGTTTCGAATGGAGTCCTCCTGAGTCTTCTGGGTACTGTACAGGTGAGTATAGAATTCTTCCGCTGCATTTATTATGCCTTCGAGATTGCTGATGATATTACCCTGCTTATTTCTCAGTGCATACATCTTCGTTTGTCCTATGCCAAGTTTTCTTCTCACTGATTTCAGGTTGCGTAAATTTTTTACGGTGTTCTCGGTCTTTCTCACGTTATAATTTCGAATATTCCTTATTTTGGCCTTGTTGATGATTTTTCACAATTCCGTGAACCCTATATTATTTTTATAGTTAGCCACTTTCATTTTTTGTCGTTTTTTTATTAGGCCTTTTGTTACTGAGGAGAGCTTGCCTACTGGGTGCCTTGGTGCCTTGCCTCCCACTTCAGTTGCCGCCTCTGAAGCCAGCTTCGTTACGGTTTCATTCATTACCTACCGCCTCTAAGTTTGCCTGTTTCTTCTTTACTAATTTTACTCTTTCTCTCTTCAAATTGAGGTGAATCCTAGCCCTGACTGGCTCAAGATCACTGCACTTTACCGTACCTATCACTTTTACATCCTGCACTATGCTGGGATCGGCAGAAAGTGTGAAATCAGTTTGATTCCATATATATATATACACAACTGGCGGCATAGGTGTCGACTACAGGGACGTTCCTGGGTCCGAACCCCCTCAGGAGTTTTCCGGGAAGGGTAAAGCCTCCCCCCTCGCCCCCATAAAGTATAATCAGCGGAATTCTGTTACCTAGAAAATTTGACACTTATTTTGAGTTGGCACAGCTTAATTGGCAGAAGAATTAAGTTGGCACAGAAGAATTATTCTGTTCGTTCTCGTGACCATGGTCCCCTGCGAGTTATTTAGCTAGATAAACGTACGCCATCGCAGACGTTAAAGGCTGATTGGCGATCCTGAACTGTAGTTCCTTTGCTAGGTTATTGAGCATTATGTTTGTCTTCTACATACTAATCTTCAACCCCAATCTCTCTTAAGGTTCTCTATCATTTTTCGCAATTTGCACCCTGTGTTGCTGAACCGGACAATGTTATCTGCAAAGCGAAGGTTGCCGAGATATTCACCATTGATCCTCACTCCTGAGCCTTCCCAGTTAAAAGCTTCAATACTTCTTCCAAGCATGCAGTCAATAGTTTTGTAGAGATTGTGTCTATTTGCCTGAGTTTTTTCTTTAGAGGAGACTCTCTTCTTTTCTCGACGAGAATCAAGATAGCTGTAGAATCTAGGTATTTTCCAAAATATTCACGTATGCCTGATGTACTCCTCGATTACACAGCAAATTTTATCGTGACGAAACCAACCTGATTAGTGGTTCTCTCCTAAGCGCACGGAATGATAAGATTCTCGCAGCCGCGAAGATTGTTTCCTTTGTATAGGCAAGCCCATATTTTTTGTATCTATAGAACCAAACCGCAAGAGGAGATTAAAGTACCAAACACCACTACTGTACATACATTTGCCTTTACCATCGTGCTCAAGAATATTTTTAGACATATGGTGTCTGGCCTAATTAGTTATTTGGAGAAATGTTTTCATATTTCATTTCGCATATACTTGCGCAATACGTAGAATGAATACAGCAATAAAGAAGTCCTAGGCGATGTCTTTAGTATATTGTCAGTTAAAAGTTTGTATGAGTGTTACGCGATGCTGATCACCTAGTTGACTCCATTTAAAAACTTAAAACAATGCACATCTGTCTGGGGTGCAGGTTTTCAAAAAAATATCTTCTATTCGCATAAGCTATCAAGCCGAACACGTTGATTACCCAAATGTTTAATCCAATCTACAGGACAGAATAAGTCTACGCGGAACTTCTGGCACCCTTACTGTGCTGCCCTTGAATAAAGATTATTGCAGGGTTAAACTTCTATTTGTACTACAACGACCGCGAAGGCTACGCGACGTGGTCATAGCCACAGTGTCTACGTTTTGTCGCCCTGCTGACGCGATTCCCTTTAGCTCCTGCTGAAATCATCCATTCCCTAATGGCACATTGACATGTATACATGCACCGCTACGGAGCACCAACTTACGGGTGTCGCTGGGTTGCCCAACCAAGAACGGAGCTGAAAAAAGAAACAAGTGCACAGATCGGACAATGTTCTACGCTTGAAGAAATCATTATCATCTTCTCGCACTGCATATTCGAGTGAATAAGAAACGCGATTGAGTCACTTGGATATGAGTATTTCTTACAAAGGAAAATCATGTGATTCGCGTACAATAAACTTGTTCGTCCGACCTACTACATCGGTAAGCGTTGCTTGGTTTAGGCACTTCTTTTAAGTATCGGTGCCTAAATGTTGTGGAAGTAGAAATTCGGGTCGCATTGCGCATGTGGCACTTGAAGTAAATTTCTAAAACGAAAAATAAAATGAAGGGAGGCGATGGCATACAAGGTGTATTTTATTGTTCTACCATCAGCGCTCCGTAATTTCTATTGTCGTAATAGTTAAAAATGGCGCATTATGAGGAAGCAGGTAAATGCCCCTGTAGACGCTCCTTCGCATGGCGCCACATAATTCACTTTTCTTGCACAGCTTTAACGTTGCTTAAATATTTTTCGTTCTAGACATTACAATAAAGCACGCTATCTTATTGCTCACAGACTGATTCGCAAACCTCTATAGTCTCGAACAAATACTACGTATGACAGAACGAGTGAACGGCTCAAGGAACGCGGAACAATGGTTATTCTCAGTTTTATATAAGAACAGCACACATTAAGTGAACACTTCCAGTGTCTTGTATACCTACCTCTTGGAGCCTGGTATGGGATTCTCTCTGAAAAGAAAAAAAATATGTTAATGGCGCAAGATACGATCACGCAACAGATAACTACACCATGTAAGTAGATTATTCCTTCCGGGTTTTTAAGTCGCTAGAATGTTTCACTCAAGCAGCTCTGTAGCTATGGTTGTTGCCCATAAAAGTTATCGGAAGTATGCTGCCTATATTGTCTCGCTATTCCGGCCTTGCGAAAGTGGTTGTCCAGCGACGCCATTGAAAACTAGCACAACTGCTGAAGTGGTTATGCAATGCTTTAAAATTTCGTGGTAGTGTCAATCACTTTGTGGCAGCTATGGTACGCCGCGGTTGGTTCCGCTACCACTCTCGCTACATTCGAGGCCACGAATAAATCCAAGCTCGACATGTGCCGCGTGGTTGGTTTATTGGGGTTGTTGTAGCAGGCCAGTCCAAAGCTGCTACTGGCAAATGACAGAAACCAGTCATTCTGGGGTTTCGCAATGTCGCTAATAAAGTCGCCGACGAATAATAAAATTCTGGTCCTCTCTGGCTTGGCGCTTGCCCTGAGCCTGTTAAGAGAGAAGTTAGTCAATTTTGGCAGCTTTGCCGTTTCTTTTCCCTTTGCCGCTCCTCGTATTCACGCTGTCCCTTGGCAGTCCTAACTATGCGTTGCTTACGCATAGCGGTGCTCCAACAAGAATAAAATCAGTTGCCAGGCTGGTTCTTTTATATATGAAAGGCTCGTGACGCCACCCCCAACGTCGCAATCTGCCGTCGCAGCGGCAGTTTGCGCAACTGTGATCTTTATCCGGAAGCGCCTGCGGCGATCGCTGCGTGTTTCACATTGGTAGCGGGAGCACGTTATCATCAATTATGTGATTTGCATACTTGTTTTGTGCTTGTTACTTACTGAAACCAATTTTGTGCTGCTTGTGGTATGCGTGATACGAAAGAAGGTATGCACTTTTAGGTTGAATTGTTGAAGGTTTTTTTTTTTTTTCGCGACGACGATGGCTGCGAAAAATCCCTGCCAACTAGAGGCTAACAGCTTCGCTATAATATTCTCACGGGGACGTTAGCATTATAGACCTACTGTATTTACGATATATATACAAGCAGAGTCAATGTAGTTAAGATGGCTAACGAGTAACAACACGCAGCAGCCAGCGTCTTGCGATCTTCTTCCTTTCTCTTCTTTTATCTTTCTGTAACAGGACCCGCGGGTGCTGAAGTGCCGTCTCGGCGAATGTTAGGCGAAGAACTGCGAGCGAAGTATAGCTTCAGCAGCGAAACGTTCACAATGTCAACAGGCGGCGGACTTCAGTTAGGATCAAACTATAACTGCGAGACCTCGTAATTGACGACGTTAACTTGACGTAGGACTTTATAAGGCCTTGTGCAGCGAGAGAGAAGCATCTGGGAGAGGCCGACCCGACGACATGAAGACCAAAGGAGCATCCAAGCACCTAGGGCGAACTTAACATCGCAATGGCACCAATCGTAACGCTCTTTTTCTATATGCTGCGAGGCTAATAAACACGATCGGGCGACTTGACGCGCCATATGAGCGGGATCGATGACTTCACGAGCGTACTCAGTCGTAACACGTGGCATAAAAACGAGGATGGTCTCAAACGGCAATGTGGGGTCGCGACCATACAAAAGTTAAAAGGGTGAATATCCTGCGGTGTCATGTGGGGACGAGTTATACGCTTATGTCACGTAGGTCAGCGTGGCGTCCCAGTCGCAGTGATTGTTGGAGACGTACATCGACAGCATCTCTATGAGTCTTCGGTTGAGACGTTCCGTAAGACCGTTCGTTTGTAGGTGGAAGGCGGTGGATAGCTTGTGCTCAGTGGCACAAGAGCGGAGGAGGTCATCGACAACTCGAGACAAGAACGAGCGGCCGCCGTGTGTAAGTAACTGTCGAGGTGCACTGTGATGGAGAATGACGTCGTGGAGGAGAAAATCGGCGACGTCTGTTGCGCAAATAGTTGGCAACGCCTTTGTTATCGCATAGCGTGTCGCGTAGTCAGTAGTGACGGCGATCCACTTATTCCCTCTAGTCGTCGTCACAAAAGGGCCAAGCAGGTCAAGGCCTACGGGGAAGAACGTTTCAGAGGGAACTTGAATTAGATGAACTCGTCCGACAGGTGGCAGGGGAGGTTTCTTCCGGCGCTGACAAAATTCGCAAGTTGCGACATAACCACGCACGGAGAGGTAGAGACCCGGCCAGAATAACTGGCGTCGTACGTGGTCGTATGTACGCAAAACACTAAGGTGTCCCGCCGTCGGTGCGTCTTGAAGTTGTTCGAGAAGGACGGATCGCAGATGACGAGGAAGGACAAGGAGCAACTCAGGGCCGTCAGCCCTGAGTTGCTTTTCTTTTTTTTTTCTTTGCTATTTTTCTTTTCATTTTTATTTTTATTCTTTTGCATCCTTTTTTATTCCTTATTTGATGTGCTGCATACTTCCGTTGTTGGTTTGCGATATATTGCGTCTATCCAATGTATTGTTTCTCCCTCCGTGGCTCCTGACCAGCCTTCCAAAAGCACCCATTGTGACGGTCTTTAGATACTTGTAGATGACATTTTAATGTTTTATCAAACTAACCATTACGTTATTACTCTAACCACTTCGTTTACATAATAAGCTTACCGCTTATTTTTGAGGCTCATTTCCTACAATTGGAATCGCCTTTTTAGAGCGCAGCTCTCAGGGTCATGCATTGAGCTTCGGGGGCATCGGTGTCCCTCGGCGTAGCCGAGCGAATGAGCACAACGAAGGATGAAAGAGGAAACGCGCAGAACAGCGAGAGATGAAAGACGACGAGAGCAATGAGAGCGCGAGGAGGAAAGCGGAGGAGAGTATGGCGGTAGGGTGAAGAGCAGAGCACAGTGCCGCACGAGCCGTGGTAAACAGCGTAACCAGGCATGCGGTAGGCGCGTCCTCCAATACTATGGAGGAACAAAAGAGCTAGGAGAGAGCATTACGTCACGCAGCCAGCCTTGGCAAGCGAACGCTCCGTGAAGAGCATACATTTGCTGAGTGGTGGGGCAACACGTGACCTCTTGCGTCGAGATCACGGAGCAGAAATCGAGATTTCCTAAGACGTTTGGTTCCTAGTAGCTACACCAGTAGTTCTTATTCAGTGCGCCCTTGTTCGGCTGCCCTGCCGTGGCTCTGTCTGCAGAGCGGGAGCACTAAAAATAACAGTGCACTTTGACGTGCGATCACATGTTCGGCGACCAGGTTTGGCTTCGAACGCGTTGCACGATGCTCCCTCCTAAGTTTTTCCTTCCTCGATGACTAATACCATATACCATATATGAAAACAAAGCGATGAACTGGGACTTGCATGCGCTACTTCGCCTGCTCGCTGTCGCAAGAGAATGCGCTCCTCACGAGCCACGCATTCCAGTGTTCACGGTTTCTTTCTGAACAACGAGCGTGGCAAGCGGTAGAAATGATTCGTGTGGCGCGATTGCTAAATGAGCTGCCCAAGTAGAGAGTCAGATCCGAGAGAACCCTGACGTTGACAATCAAATTCGTTGCCACAATATATCGCGAATTGAAAGCACCTAAACAGCTGCGCTCAAAATTCGCATTAGGGAGTATTGTAATCGTCGTTGAACATTTTCGACAGCTTCCAACGTCTTTTCTTATTTTATTTTGGCGACGCCTTTTCAAAAAGAAGCAGTATGGTTAAGCGAGTCCCCATGCCAAACGCTTGCGATGGGTGAGATCTACAGCAGCGCTTGAGAGCTCGTTTTCTGGTATTCAATATCGAAGATCTGAGCGTTGCTAGAGATAGCCACAACACCATCTTAGATAAAACGCCATCCCCTACTACTTGAACTGATGTTCCCCCGTCTGGCATCAACAACCCGAAAGCAAAGTGTGCGTCATACCAGACCACCATTAGCGGCGCACACATCGGTCTTATACATTCATCTAAAGCTACGCGCGCTTTGGACATTGGTATAAACGTTCTTTGCCGTTGTCAATGAGACCTGGTTACTGGCGCTAAAACGTCAAAGGTATATATGGTGATCCAATGTTTTAAAGCATTTCTACGCGTCCTTAAAAAGCCACGCACTTACACAGTGCGTAAAAAAAAAAAAAAAAATAAGGTGCTCACTTGCCTTAGGTTGGGCCCCAAAGATTATAAAGACGGTTTCGAAAAGCCACTGATTGCGCAGCCTATGTCCATTCATTTGGCGGCATTGTACGCGTCCGCAAAATCTATCTGTGATGTCCATGCATTCACCGACTGGGACGCCCCAGAGCGACTGTAAGCAAGTGCCGCTGGCTTCACCTGGCGTTATGCCTATTTATAATTGGGTCACCGTGAATAAAGGGGATTGTACGAGGGGGTTCTTCGACTTTTCACTTGTCCTTCCTTCCATGTCATCGGCCGAAGCCCTGCTGCGCGGTGCCCCTTGCTCTATGGCGGCGCCACCGCCAGGGCCGCCGTCGACGACATAACAATTGGCAACGTGGTAACAAGGATTTATACTTCTGCGGGCACTACTTCCGAACCTTGCCACTGCTACGATACTGATGCTTCGGATCGTGCTTCTGCGATGGACGCCAGGGTCTTTGCTGCTAGTGAAACGCATTCCGGTTCTACTAGTGCTGCTACGACGCGTCCAAGTTGCTGCCCGTGCTCTCTATGAAGAACACCATGTTATATACTACTGCAACGAGTTAAAACTACGGACTTCAGGCGCTTCTAGGGAAACGCGTCTTTACTTGATGCGACCAATCCTTCTGACTTAGAACAGTTCAGACGCTACCTGGGAGCTAACCCTAGTTCGAAAGCTGCTGCTGCGACGCGTCCACCACGCCGGCGGACCGCGGGATTGCCCCACTGCTGCGACGATACTCCTGATACCCGGCTTTGTTTCTTCGGCTACTGTTTCGGACCATGGACGCTGAACGCTACAGCGCATTTCACCAATGCTGACGTGAACTTAGACGCTGCCAAGGTAAAGACCGCTCCTACTACTGAGGCCTAAGACATTGCAATATTACCTCCGCGCCAGAGTATTCTTACTCAGACGATGACCCTCTTCGACCTACAACCATGCTTTGTGAAATTGCGCCACCGCCATTTTTGCAAACGCCAGGTCCGCCCCCAATACCACGGGCGAAGTGGCATTGCGTTTTGCAAGCCTGTGTGGAACTGGCTTGAGCCACCATTCCTGGTTTCAAAAAGAGCGTCCTTCTGACAGCCTTGGAGGTTGACGACCTGCATAGCTATTTCGACCACCAAGAGGCCCGCACCCAAGCGGGAGTTAACGGACGTGAACGAGAAGCCGCAGATGTTGTAGCAACACTTCGTAACTAAATTCAATGAATCTTCAGCGAGTAAGGAGGAGCCCAGCTGTCAGAACTTGGGACGATCCACAACCAGGAAGGCGAATTTGATCGGATATCACTGCCTAGTAGAATAAGACGGTGGCCGACGGCACGAACGGCATCCCCGGCTGGAACCTGGTAGAAGCCCACAAGGTGCCCACATGGCCCGACCATAGACAACCTGCTACCGCTGCGGGTCCACGTATCACCTCGCAAATTTCTCATCGTGTGCAGTTCGAGATGCACTTTGTTTCAGGCGTGGAAAATAGGGGCGCATAGAACCCTTCAGCAATTCCACTGGAATGGCATCAAGAAAGACCATATTCGAAACGCAAGGCACCGGCGCTCGAGAGACGCCTACGGTCGGCAGTCTACTCGACTACGTCTACTCCTCCGACACCGCCTCTTCCGACGCCTGCTCTGCAGTCTTATTTTTATGAAGCCTACTCCAATGCTTACTCCCCCTAGGCCTCGTAGCCGATGCTTACGTGCATTAAGCCTACTGCTTCGACGCCTGCTTCCACGAAGAATACTTCTTCAATGCGTACTCCTCCAATTCCCCAACCATGTTCTCTCGGGCGCGGGGGGGGGGGGGGGGGGGGGGAGAAGAGGTGACACAGTTCACTTTGCTGTCGGACTTGCCAGGCGACAGGTAAACCGAACGAGAAGTCGCTCCGGTGGACTTCTACTGTGGTAGACTTCTACAGACGCCATGCGGTGGCGTACGACGAAGCTTTCTGAGACGACGGGCCTATGAACTCATACCCATGCTTCTTCCGATGGATATCGGTCCACAGTGTCCAAATTACAACGTAAACAACAGGATGCTACTACTACTTGTTCACTACTTCGCGCATCAGCAAGAAGTCGAAGAACCAGTGGGCGTAGGGGCTTCGACTTACGAGTGCGTGATGCACCTGCAGGCTTGTACTAACAACTTGGATCAAAGGGCAAACAGTCGCTGGAAGGCTTGGAATTTGTTTAGACACCACGTTACACGACCTTAGTTTTTTTTTTTTTTTTTGGTGGTGTGCACCTGCCGTGCAGTGCGTGCTTTCTTCTAGTGTGCACGTTATTGCTGTGAGTCTTGTGTGCAGCTACCGCTTACGCTTATGCATGTTCTGTTCTTTTCAAGGGGCAGATGATGTGATATCTACTGACAAGGATGCTCCAGGGCTGCAGTTACACAAGTACCGTTGGCGTCACCTGGCGCCCTGCGTGTTTGTACTTGTGTCACAATAATTAAAGGGGAATTGTATGAGGGGTTCTTCGAATGTAGTCTTTCCTTCCATGTAATCGGCGGGCGA
The DNA here is from genome assembly GCF_023375885.2 of Dermacentor andersoni. Lineage (NCBI taxonomy): Eukaryota > Metazoa > Arthropoda > Arachnida > Ixodida > Ixodidae > Dermacentor > Dermacentor andersoni. The sequence goes on from NC_092818.1 coordinate 133,781,970, forward strand.
CCTGCAGTGCGACACCCGTTGTTCTACGGCGGCGTCTCCACCGCTGCCCGTGCCGCCATCGGCGACGTAACACTTATCCGTGACTGTAAATTTGCTCATACTCCGCCGCTAGTGGTTGCGTTATATTACATAGCAGTCTGACCACCGTTCGAGGCTTCATTCTGTAGCTATGAGCATGCCTCGTGTAAAAACCCGAGTAAAACGTCGGAAACTTTATGTGCGAACTTTACATGAGCAAATATGGTAAAATGGCACAGTTAATTTTTTTATTTTTTTACTTACCTATCTATTTACTCGCTCATTTATTTTCGCACCTTCATTTCTTGCTCTGATCGCTTGCAACCCTCGATTCATACGGTGGTTGCAGTGAACTATTCGAACACAAGTTATGACGTGCAAATCAGCGTGCAATACAAGCGCTTCCTCTACCAGCTCATCCACGTTAACGTCGCAGCTGTAAATCATGCCTTCCCTTTCAACGCCCAACCCATCGCTACGTCAACTCGGCCAGACACCACCCCTATACCCACACAAAACAATTTGCCGACAATTATGATACTCCGTAATGCGATATTCGAGCGGAGCTCTATACGTGTTTTCATTTTGCGATATATTGTTTGGCGTGGATAATATGTCTCGTGCGGCACGTTGCAAACAGATCCAAGTGTGACGGGACTGCCTCGCTAAGTGGGAAATCGCGAGAGCCAACGTCTGTGTGACCTATGGGCGTGATTCACAGCAGCCGCCGCAGCCAGACCTCCACTCATGCAGCGCTTTGGTCAACAGACGAACGTGCGCTACTCTGCCGCCATCTTCTAGCCATCGTCACTGCATAGTTATTCTTGCGCGGCAAGACGCTCCTGTACTTTCCTCCTTGCGCTCTCTTCGCCATCACCGTCTTTCACCTCCTGCTGCGCTCTGCGTTCGCTCTCATCTTTCGCAGTGCTCACAGGCTCGCTCGATTACGAGGTACGACGCCGACGCTCGCCGCAACAACGCGTGTCTAAGAGCTAAGCTTTAGGAGGCCAAGAAGCTTGGTTTATAACCGAGGCCTTAAGCACGGCGGTGCCATACTATTGCTGGGATCAGACCACCCGAGTCTTTGATTGCACTGCCTGCGGGATCTGTAGCTCTGAAGCCGACTTCTAAAGCCCTCGAGAACAATGTCATGCGCTGATGTCAGAATCGGCACGCCAAAATACCTCGCCTCTCATGACTGTTCGCGAGATCGGTCCACTTGTCTGTCTGATACAAAGAGGCATCCGTTGAATATGTGTCATAATACAGAGAGTGCCGGCACTATACCGTGCTTACAAGTGCCTATAATTATTATATCACTGACGCCTGCTCACTTGTAGTGACGACGGAAGAAACGACAAAAGAATACCAACTCACCGCTCATGGCGCCGATAATGGCTCAAGGTATAGAACACATCGTAGAGGCGATGACGATGATAAGCTTTCAAAACATGGCATGTACCCACAATGCGGGATGAGCGAAGAGGGAGGTGGTTGTCGCGTTACGCGAACATAAAATTTGCAGGAAATAATGAACAACTGTAGAATACAAAACTGGGAGCCAACGACTAGTATATAATTCAGAAGCGCTGACAAACCAGAAAAGAATGTGTTTGTGCATGCACTCTTTTTAATAACTACAAAAATCACTTATTTATAAATTTACTCAATACTGTAAGCGTATTCGTGCCTATATAAGAAAGGGCATACGAGGTACAAGGACTCCATGTTAACGAATAACAAATAAAAAAAGCATTATACGTTGTAAGCATAGATGACAATAACAATAAAGCAATAAATGGACTATACATCTGAATAGTTCAACGGGCATATCAGAACTTTAAACATGTTCAAGATAAAACAAGAATGCAGTAGTAAAAGGTTATGCACTGGTGCGAACGCGATAATATGAACAAAGACAATAAAAAACAAGAAAATTGAAAATTCGTTTGAACAGACGAGCGTGTAAATACATGCGCGAAGTGATGTTCTCGCTTTTCTTTGCGCACCAAACAAAAGTGGCTGAGTGCAGTAATTCGAAATAATATTCCAGATGTGGCGAAAATGCGTCAACTGATTCAGCATTGACATCATCACTGGGCAAGTCATTCCACATTTCTATAGCTAAAGGAAAGAATGAATACTTAAACGTGTTATAGCGTGGGAGGAAGGGGCATATACATTTGTCGTGATTATTTCTACTCGAGTGACGGTTCGGAGTTTTCAAGTTTTCGTCTTTATTGATATTTACTAAATTGTGGGAAAGAAGAAAAAGAAACCTTTGGCAGGTTTGCTTACGCCGGCTAGCCAGAGTTGCGATATGGGCATGCATACGGAGCGCAGTAACGCTCTCTTGCCTTGCATACTTTGCATAAACAAACCCAAGTGGCCTGTTCTGGACTTTTCTGACATGTCGGTCAAGTGCTTTTGGTGCAGGTTCCAAACTATTGCTGTATATTCTAAGAGGGGTCTAATTAGTGTTTTGTACGCGGTTAGTTTCACCTGGGGGAATGTATGCACAAGTTTGCACTTAAGAAAACCTAGCTGTTTAAATGCTCGTCTATACATATGATCCACATGGACATCCCACTTTAAAGGCTCCGTTACCGTGACCCCAAAGTACTTAACAGTATTGATCCGCTTGATGTCTGTACCGAAAATTGTGTACTCAGAGTGGAGAGGTGTTTATCTATGAGTAATCGTAATGCACATTGGCTTATGGGTGTTAATTTGCATGCCATTGTTATTACACCAGTTGCCAATGTTCTGCAACGATTTAAGTTTTACTTGGCCTACCGATTTATTAGCCTGACTGTATATTTCCAGTAAATATGATAATTACAATGGAAAATTTCAGTGGAGCTGCATACGTGTTTTTATTTCGCGATATATTGGCTGGCACGGACAAACAATCTCGTTCGGCACGTTGCTAATGGATCGAAATATGGCGCAACTGCCTCACTAATCAGGAGATCACGACAGGCGGCGCATGGGCTCGATTCGCAGCAGTCGTTGCAGACAGACGTCCGCTCATGCAGCGCTTTGTTTCCGTAGAGACGACGCGCGCTACTCTGGCGGCAACTCGCAGCCATTGTCGCCGCAAAGCCCGTCTTGTGCGGCACTACGCTTTTCTTCTCATGCTTTCACCGTATCCTCCTCCTCCGCTTTTCTTTTCGCGCTCTCTTCGCTATCGTCGCCGTTCATCTCCCGCTGCGCTCCGCATTCCCTTTCATCCTTCACTGCGCTCGTTCGCTCGGTTACGAGACAACGCCAACGTCGACATTCGCCACAGGAACGGGCGCCTAAGAGTGACACTCTAAAATATGTATGACGTGTTCTATGTTAGGATTGTTTTCTCTGTTTTATGTTAGCCCTGGCATTATGTGGTACTCTGAAATGGATGTAAATGCATCGCGTTTGAAGTTATAATTTTAACCTCTCACGGTCATTTTCACTAAATGCTGTCATGTGATCAGCGGCTGCCGGGCGGTCTTCAAGCTGCACGAAGGAGCTTTTTGCCCTACGTTCCCTCTCCCTTACTACTGTGTAAATGCGGCAGAAAATGAAACATTTCAAATGAGACCAGCTGAAGAATGATTACACCTAAAAAAAGAAAAAGAAGGTTCGTTGAATGATTTTGAATGGAAGAAATTTAGAAATACGATATAGGTAGTAAGAAAAACAGGAATCAACATTGTAAACAGTTCGTAGCTTGAATGAAATTGCACAGAGCATTCAAACAGATCCGCATCACTAGCATGTCGTGGCAATGCCTCAAGTGGGAGTGGTATCAAAGCCCTTATATTTAAACCAACAGTACGAATCGGAGTTGACTGGAGCCTTTTTCCTTGCGTAATAAACCAGCAACAGGACAGAGAAATAAGGACCAGTAGGTAGAATTTTTTTTTCAAAACTTTATTAATGCAGTAAGAACCAGGCTATACCAAGTTGTGAAAATAAAGGTTTGTGTGCGGATACAGCAAAGTAACCGTTCGTAGAACGGGTAATGGAGGACAAAAAAATTCTCGATCTTGCATTTCTCCTGCCTATTGTTTCCGCCTGTATCTTAAGTGGGTGCGCGTGCGTGCCATAGTGGAGAATCAGCGTAATTCCGAATCCAAATAAATTGTCGTCCTTTCAATGGGTAGTGCAACTCTCTATGAACAGGGTAATGAAATGTTGGATATCTGGAGACATTGCGGCCAGCAGCAGGCGAGATAAACCTATGCCAATTCCAACGCGCTTGCTTAAATTAAAGTTAAGCGAAGCTTTAATCTTGAAAGCTTTCAAGTAAATGATATGCAAAGGGGAAGACGATGCGTATGTTTTACTTCCAACTAAACGCCACGTAACTAACTATTCACATTCCTTTCCCATTTTAGAAGCTTTGCGCCGTTGGAGCACTCGATAACGGGAATGTTCATGCCCTGCTAAGCACTTCCCTGCACATCCAATAGATGCCTGCAAAGCAAGACAAATCAGTTTGGCTTTCAGAAAGCTGAACGACGAAAACTGCGCTGGCGCTCCAGTTCACCTTTCTAAAGTAGAGCTTTCTTTGCATATTCTCCCAATTTTCCGGGCGCTGCTGCTGCTGTTATGGCCTTGCCACACAGGTGCCCCTAGGTTTCTTGCAACACCCCGAGATGGCGCTCGTCTCCGTGCATCGCTGCCGGCGCCGCCGCGGTAGCGTTCAGTTTGTGCGTATCGCACGTACTCTGCTTGCTTTCCTATGCAGCATAAATGCAGACACTGGGCTGTGCAGGTAACTTGCTGGGCTGTGATAGTGTACTCGTACTCGCCCATAACCTGAAGAGAGCGCTTGCAGTTGGCATCTCAACAGCCTGCTGGCGATGTATGCAAAAGGAGCACCTATACACGCGCCAGCAAAATGGCTCCAAAGCGTGCACTGAGCGTCGAGGACATCCAGGCCAGTAAGAAGCGTCACGTGGTACAGGAGCGCCTTCGCTTTGCAGCGAAACTTGGTGCAGACTACGAATGTATGCCAAGTCGAAGACGTGAGGGAAGCCAGCGACGTGTCACTACCATGAAAGACGACAGAGCGTCTGCTACCAGAAGCGAGAAGCCGAACAACAGCCGGTGGAGGCAATAGAAGACGAGGAGCATGGTGAGTACCACGGCCAGAAGCGTCAAGCAGAACAATAATTGTCGTCAATGAAAGCAAACAAGATCGAAAGCTTCGCTTACATTGATTCCAACAGTGTGAAGGATCCGCGCATTATTATAAGGAACTTTTCCTGCCGGTTTTTTGTCCCATTCAGCTTCTTCCATTCTGTAACTCATCTTCCTTTTCCCATTTGGGGCACGAGCAATACCTGTAGAAATAAAATATTCTCGTTCGTTCGTTCGTTCGTTCGTTCGTTCGTTCGTTCGTTCGTTCGTTCGTTCGTTCGTTCGTTCGCTCGTTCGTTCGCTCGTTCGTTCGCTCGTTCGCTCGCTCGTTCGCTCGTTCGTTCGCTCGCTCGTTCGCTCGTTCGTTCGCTCGTTCGCTCGTTCGTTCGCTCGTTCGTTCGTTCGTTCGCTCGCTCGTTCGCTCGTTCGCTCGCTCGCTCGCTCGCTCGTTCGTTCGTTCGTTCGTTCGTTCGTTCGTTGGTTCGTTGGTTCGTTGGTTCGTTCGTTCGTTGGTTCGTTGGTTCGTTCGTTCGTTCGTTCGTTCGTTCGTTCGTTCGTTCGTTCGTTCGTTCGTTCGTTCGTTCGTTCGCTCGCTCGCTCGCTCGTTCGCTCGTTCGCTCGTTCGCTCGTTCGTTCGTTCGCTCGTTCGCTCGTTCGCTCGTTCGTTCGTTCGTTCGTTCGTTCGTTCGTTCGTTCGTTCGTTCGTTCCCCTTCCAAAAGAAAGGCATCGACCCGATGCTTACTAAACTAAAAAGAGGAAGTATGGAAGTCTTATGAGATCTGATTGGCGTCGCCTTAACGCAGGAAATACGGTTTGAGGCGAATGACATGCACTATCTCTGAGTGGTGTTGTCGACACCGAGGCGACGCGGCACCTTCGGGAATGACCTCATAGTTCACTTCACTAACGCGGCGTATCACTTTGTAGGGTCCGAAGTATCTACTAAGGAGCTTCTCAGACAACCCCTGGCGACGGACTGGAGTCCACACCCAGACTTGGTCACCTGGCTGGTGCTCGACTTGCCGATGTCGAAGGTTGTAGCGTAGTGCGTCTGTACTCTGCTGCTTCGCGATGTGTATGTGCGAAAGTTGACGAGCTTCCTCTGCGTGTTGAGAAAGTTGCTCGGCGTCGGCAGTAAGTGATGCGTCGGTGTCTTGCGGGAGCATAGCATCTAGCGTGGTCTGGACCTCGCGCCCGTAGACAAGACGGAACGGTGTAAATCGCGTGGTTTCCTGAATGGCGGTGTTGTACGCGAATGTAACGTACGACAGGACTTGATCCCATGTTTTATGCTGGACGTCCACATACATAGACAGCATGTCAGCAATGATTTTGTTCAGCCGTTCCGTCATTCCGTTGGTCTGCGGATGATAGGCAGTCGCCTTGCGATGCTGTGTACAGCTCAGCTCGAATATGTCCTCTATCGGTTGAGCTGTAAAGGCAGTGCCTCTGTCGGTGATGACATGTGATGAGGCACCATGTCTGAGGACTATGTGATCGATAATGAACTGGGCAACTTCATAGGCCGTGGCACGCTGTACAGCTTTCGTCTCGGCGTAACGTGTTAGATAGTCTGTGGCGACTATAATCCACTTGTTTCCGCTGGCTGACAAGGGAAAGGGGCCCAGAAGATCCATGCCGATTTGATCAAACGGCGCGCTAGGTGGTGCGATGGGTTGGAGTAACCCCCCGGGCTTCAAAGACGGCGACTTCCTGCGTTGACACTCACGGCAGCTTTGCACGTAACGCTTCACCGTGGCAGAAAGTCTGGGCCAGTAGTACGTCTGGCGTACTCTTGCAAGCGTACGTGAAAATCTCAAGTGTCCAGGCGTGGGCTCATCATGGCAGGCTAGGAGAATGTCATCACGAAGGGTGGCAGGTACGACCAATAGATACTCTTTGTCGCTGGCACTCGAGTTTTTCTTGTAGAGGACACCATTTCGCAGGCAGAAGGTCAAAAGACTGCGAGAAATGCGTCGTGGGATTGTAGCATTCTTGCCTTCTAGGTGATCGATGACAAAGCGTATTTCGGCGTCCTCGCGCTGCCGTATGATCAAGTCAGATGCGGTGAGGGCCCCAAGGAATGCGCCGTCTTCGTCAATGTCCTTATCACAAGTTTTGACGGAAGCGCGCGACAACGCGTGGGCATCTTCGTGTTTGCGGCCCGATTTGTAGACGATGGTAGCATCGAACTCCTGCAGACGGAGACTCCATCGAGCAAGTCGCCCGGATGGGTCTCGTAAGTTGGCTAACCAACACAGGGAATGGTGGTCTGTCACCACCTTGAAAGGGCGACCGTAGAGATAAGGCCGAAATTTCATGATGGCCTTATCTAGAAAGTATAGAAGTATATGGCCTTATCTATAGTATATGAGCCTTATCTATAAAGTATATGGCCTTATCTATAGAGGTATAGAGAAACTAGATTTGAATAGTGGAGCGTGGGACGATAGAACTGTAATTTAGATTTGCAATGAAAATATTGTTAAGAATCGTAGCGCAGCCCGGCCTCTCAAGCTCCTCGTTCGCCTTTCGTATCCGTTACAATATATATAACGCAGTATCGTGTTTCACACAATATTCCAGTGTCATGCTCTTCTTTTGCATTTCTCCTTGTTTGTTTAGCACGGTTACATTGCGAAACATGAATTAGACACTAGAGTTGCACCGTGGCGAGTAAACAAGGTGTCGTACATCCGCCCAACTTGATATTTCACAAAACATGCCCACAACGCACAGTGCTCCGTATTTGAACCAACGATCGCAGCGAGGCCGACGAGCACTCCCTAACCACTAAACTACCAACACGTATACATATCAGACGGCTATTTTCTTTGGCTTGCATGTTCACATGTCTGAAAATAGGCCTTTCAATCTGAAATGAGATAGATAATTGCCACATGAACTGGACGCATTCTTGTTTTTAAACTTGAAGTGGCAGTGTGTGTATACGTATATATCCGACCGGCAAAAGTTGCGTGACCGGCATACCAGGTGTTTCTGCGAAGAACTAAAGTAATTTTTTTAAATCGCTGTGGCAGATTTCGTAGGTCATTTGATTGTGTCTTGCACCATGTTTCTCAATTTTTTTTCTTCGTTGAACAGCTTAGCTAGCATTAGATGGGACACATAGTATTTCGCGGGCTTTCCTTAGCATTCGGAAAATATATGACCGCACAAAGTATATAGCGTGTCCAAAACAATTGAAAGTGGCTCTCTATACGAAGTGTCTATCAACTGCAAGGGTCCCAGAAAACTGGAAGAATGCAAACATTATACTAATATACAAAAAAGGAGACGTCAAAGAACTGAAAAATTATAGGCCCATTAGCTTACTCCCAGTATTATATAAAATATTTACCAAAATAATCTCCAATAGAATAAGGGCGACACTGTACTTTATTCAACCAAGGGAACAGGCTGGCTTCAGGAAAGGACACTCTACAATGGATCACATCCATGTCATTAATCATATAATCGAGAAATCCGCAGAGTACAATAAGCCTCTCTAAATGGCCTTCATAAATTACGAAATAGCATTTGATTCAGTAGAGATACCAGCAGTCATAGAAGCAGTGCGTAATCAAGGAGTACAGATCGCTTACGTAAATACCTTGGAAAATATTTACAGAGACTCCACAGTTACCTTAATTCTACACAAGAAAAGTAGGAAAATACCTATAAAGAAAGAGGTCAGACAAGGAGACAATTTCTCCAATGCTATTCACTGCGTGCTTGAAAGAAGTATTCAAGCTATTAAACTGGGAAGGCCTAGGAGTAAGGATCGACGGTGAATACCTCAGCAACCTTCGGTTTGCCGAGGACATTGTCCTATTCAGCAACACTACGGACGAGTTACAACAAATGATTGAGGACCCTAACAGGGAGAGTGTAAGACTGGGGCTGAAGATTAATATGCAGAAGGCAAGGGTAATGATAAATAACCGGGAAAGGGAACAAGAGTTCAAGATCCCAAGTCAGCCTCTAGAGTCTGTGAAGTAGTACGTTTACCTAGGTCAACTAATCAAAGGGAACCTTGACCATGAGAAGGAAATTCACAGAAGAATAAAAATGGGTTGGGTCGCATACGGGAGACATCGTGAGCTTCTGACTGGGAGCTTACCGTTATCACTGAAAATGAAAGTATACAATCAGTGTATTTTATTGGTGCTGACATATGGGGCAGAGGCTTGGCGACTGACAAAGAAGCCTGAGAACAAGTTAAGGACCGCGCAAATAGCGATGGAAGAAGGAATGCTAGGCGTAACATTAAGAGACAGAAAGAGAGCGGTTTGGATCAGAGAGCAAACGTGTATAGGCGATATTCTAATAGACATTAAAAGAAAAAACGGTGCTGGACAGGTCATGCAGCGCGCAGATTAGATAACCGTTCGACCATTAGGGTGACAAAATGGGTCCCAAGAGAAGGGAAGCGCAATAGAGGACGGCAGAAGACTAGGTAGTGCGACGAAATTAGGAAATTTGCGGTTGATAGTAGGAATCGGTTGGCGCAGGACAGGGGTAAGGAGATCGCAGGGAGAGGCCTCCATCCTGCAGATGATGATGATGATGATGATGATGATGATGATGATGAGAAGTACCGTAAGCAGGACGAGCTGGCCCGGCACTAAAAAAAAAACAAAAATCAGTTATTTTTCTTTTTTTGTGTGTCGTGCAGACTTCAGCAGCGACACTTAAGACTCGCTCGGTGTATGCACTCGAGGGTTGGGCCGTGTTGTAATGTACTCGCGACAATATCGCCGTCACTCAGCATCTGGCTCCCGTGCGAAGCACAGCGCTTCCTTGTTGGCGGGATTTGAAGAAGACGCGCCTGCTTGGACGAATAAAAAGCTGTAAAATAACTGTCCGGATAAGTGATTTATTGGTATTAACGTCCTGAGTGGTCGTTGTTGTCGAGACATACCGGCACCGGTTCAATTCTTCGCCCAGGATCTGGTGGAGCGTTAACGCCAGTAAACAAACGTTGAGCTTTCTCGGGTGTGCTCCTCTGAACATCCCCGTCCACGAGGCTGCTGCATGGCACGATCTCAGGTTCCTTACTGTAGTTCCCACCTAATTCAGGTTCCCCAAAGCTCTGTCCCCTGTTTCAGCTTGCCTCGTCAACAAAGTAACAAATTACGTGTAATTGGTGATTGAAACAAAGTAGTTGGATTACAGTCACCGTTAAGAGAAAAAAAGTAATCATTAGATTAGAAAATTACAAAAGTATGTAACAGATTACGAGTACGTGTAATTCGTTAGTACAAGTCTGCTCTAGGCATTTTAATTCTGTGCAGTTGAAAAGCTGACCACCGAAGTCTAAAGGCATCCCATCCTTCTCCGAATGCAGACTTGGTTTTGACTCGTACTGAGCACCTGCTGGTGGGCGAGTCGTAGCCCTAGCTCCAAACTCTCATTCCTTCTTTCATGCTGCGAAATAAGATTAAATAAAGATGGGGTGAAAAGCTCGTTCTTACTTAAGTGCCCAGCAACTGGCTCAGCCACGAATGAACATAACTGCGAGACTGGGCATACAGCGTTCGGCGCCGCGTTTACCATTTGGAATGCGCCTAAACTGCGTGAAAAATCGGCATTTCTCGAAGCAGGAGAATTCTCTGTTTTCTTTATTTAATTTTGCGGCTGACACCTTCGAAGTGCTCGCGCAACGTTACTTCAGTTCAACTCATCACCGTCGAAACCTTTCAGGTGGTAGCACTTCATCCAAGACGTCGTCGCTGTCGGCGATGAGCATGACCCACAAGAACCCGATGAGGCCGAAGTAAATGTTGTAGTGGCTGGGAAATCCCACAGAGCCCCAGCTCTGTAACTTCGCGAAGAAGTCGTTCGTCACACCGGGCCCACGCCAACGGGCCTGCCACCACGCCGCCGGAGAGCTGCCTCTGATCCCGGCCTTACCGAAGCCTGCAGCGTGCACCAAGGCCTCAGCAGCGGACGCGGCCACATAAGCTGCGACTGGAAGCATTGGAAGGTCGCACGTTTACGAGGGAATAAAGAAAGAGAAAGAATAGAGAAAAAAGAAAGAAAGATCAACAGGGGCTGTGCGAAATTCTGCAAGTACGCTTCCCCACACATCTTTGCTTCTTCAAGCTTTGCTCGGCCCAAGCAGAGTGGCGCACGTCGCCCTAGAAGCGGAAATAAAGGGTGAGCCACGAGCCCGTACCGCTGTCCCTGCCACTGTGTCACCATAGTGAGAGTTTCTCACTATGTTACCTAGAGGAAAACCTGGCGCCGTGCCGTAGTTGTATGCATGGGAATGCGGGGTGTAGTGGCTACGGATGGGCACCATTTTCGTAGAGCCAGCTCACCTTGAAGGCACGCCTGGCAAGGACCGTTCGGTCTGTCAGAATGGTTCATTCTCTAATACACAAAGACGTAAAAAGCTGCTTCTTTTTTATTATTACACGAAAACACTTTTTATTCAATCATTAGGACTTGTGATTGGATGTACATATATATAAAATGTAAAAAGAAATGCGCCATCGGGCAGGTACAGTTGGAGCACATTTGCGCTCGCTTTGCGACTGTTTGTCGTCTGTTCGCAAGCGCTTGCTTATGCACTGGAGGTGAGTAAACTTTACTGAAAGATGTCATACGGGTGTCTGAAAGCATTCTATGAAGATCTTATCTTAAGAATGCTTTATCTGTGCAGCCATGACGATATTGTACGTTAAGCCGCCTTCGAGACGCAAAGCGTCCAACGCCCATATCCCGTCATACCGAAGTCGGCCCAACGCCCGTTAGGAAACGCGCATAGAGAAGGTGGCGTCAGATTTCCCCCTAGGCAGTATTGTGAGAAACTGTATCGTGCTTACTATATATCCTTGCTGTCTGCAAGCCTATACCCTCTGACAAATGACGCCGCGAGTGGGAGGTCAGCCATCTTGTGTAGGGTGACCTAATAATGTACAAAAGCCTGCATTCTGTATTCCCCCTCCCCTCTCTACCCACGCATAATACATAACTATACCGAAATGTCTGGTCGCGCCAACTAGCTACACAGTTCACCAATTCAAGCGACGTGGGTAGTCCTATGGCTCATTGGTAGGTCGCCTTCTAATTTGCTGTAGAGCAGACACAAGGGCGCGGACACAGACTGCACATCTCATGTGCAGTCTGTGTACGCGCTACACGCGGCGCTACACGCACATAACACAGGGACGGAAGACAGTGAACAGAAATACGGTGTTAAGCTGCACAAGTAAAAGGCCACGCTTCTGCAACAGCAGAATGGCCAATCCTATAGTAACAGGGTGCTTGCAATGGTAAGCCGGACAAGGCTCAAAAAATAAAGTACGGGCTGTGACGCTAGCCTGAAGGCCCCCGATCAGCTCTCTGTGATTTAATGAATTTTTACAGCGTCCACTCCGGTCCATAATGCGTTCCATACCTAGCGTGAAACGCTGTGGAAGCTACGCAAGAAGTCCGCTACTCAAAATATATTACCCCGCGCGCTTCATGGCCAAATATTTTGGCGCGCGCGTACGTGTTCGCTTGAGCCTGAGCATAAGGCTGCCACGACGAAAAAAAAAAAAGAAAACGATGAAAAACCCGAAAAGGAAAAACATTGAATAGCAAAATGACTGGAAACACCGTATTAACAGTCATGTAACACAGATAATTCATTCCTAATGATTAAACTTTTTTTATCTATTACTAAGCCTAAACAAACAACAATTTTATGTAATTGCTGGCAAAAAACAATGAACTATTTCTTGGAGCAAACGCAGCTACTGCGAGACGTCTTGCTAGGCTCCATAGCGTTGCTTACAATGTATGAAACGAAGTATACTTGATCGCTTGGCTGTAGAGAAGGAAGGGCAACACTGCATTCAAAAGGAGCCAAGGGCTGAATCTCGCAAGTTTTGATAGCTTTTGATCCGTAAGCGCGACATGAATATGAGAAAATACTTCGGAATCTTTAACGTCACAATGAGGTACCTTTAGTCAGGTGGCACTCCATTCAAATAAATATAGTTTTTTATATATTTGCTCCTGTAATAATAAACTTATTCCAGTCAAATAGATGAAATTTTGAAAGGACGCTTCACTGGTTATAAATTTAAATTTGATGATGTTGTTCAGTGTCTCTTCAAACTCGCGAAATGGGACTTGTGCTCGCTTCCTCGCGCCAAAATCAGAATTTTGAGGTATCAAACGTAGCGCATTAACAAATTATACGGTGGCTTTAAAATACTAATAATAAATTACGGAGTTTTACGTGCCAGAACCACGATCTGACTATGACGCAAAACCACCGTGATTGCTTAGTGGCTTTGGTCTTGTGCTATTAAAGGTCGCGGGGTCAAATCCCGACCACGGCGGCCGCATTTCGATGAGGGCGAAACGAAAAAAGCAAAAAAAAAAAATACAGCCGTCTACTTAGATTTGGGAGCACGTTAGAGAACCCCACGTGGCCAAAATTAATGCGGAGTCCCCCCACTACAGCGTGTCTCATAGTGGGATCGTGGTGTTGGCACGGCAAACCCCATAATTTAATTTTATTTTACTACGAGGCGTGTCATAGTGGAGGCCACTCCGGATTAATATTGAACTTGACGTGCACCTCACTCAATCTAAGTCGACAAGCGTCATTACTCTTCGCTAGCATCGAAATGCGTCCGCCTCGCTCGGCATCGAACCCGCGACCTCGAACAGCGGAAAGTCATAGCCTACTAGGACAGGGTTGAAGCAGACTGAAGGTTGAAGACTGCGGGTTGAAGCAGACATATCGACATTTCAAGTGGATCGTAGTTCTTTCAACTCATTAAGCATCTCGCGCCATTCTTTGTTTGTTTTGCCCGGTGTGTCCCTTGTGGACAACTGCATCACTAATCTAGTCACACAGCGCGCAGAAAGCTCACTGGAATCTGAAGAAAAATTCCATGTAACGAGCGGAAGCCCGGGATGGGGGCGATAGTCGATAGGAATTCTATTACTTCGTGTAGTTACTAATAGAAAAAAAGCTAATACAAAAAAAAAATTCTCACACAGCACTCCCATGTACTGCTCTTTGAACAATGTATTTATTTATACGGCCGTACAGTTTAAAACGAGGCTGCTTTGTTAATTTATTAGTTCAATGGAGAACCTAAGACCTGCTATAATCAAATTGTCTCAAAGAGTGTGGCTTTTTTTCCCCCTCTGTATGTATAGACATGATCCACACACCTACTTTGTAGCACCCTTAACCAGGACCATTTAAATTTGTTGAAATAAACCTCTACTTCTAATCAATATAACCCCGTCAAAAAGTCGACACAAAGTTTCCTGCACTCTTTGGTTTATACACATTTGGCACTTGTACCACAGGACTTCAATCATCATCATCATCACTGTTCATTTGCCACAAATGGTAATTTTCCCTGGTTTAATGAAGCTCAGAAATAAATGTCACCAGATTTTGAAGGGATCTCATTGAACTATTCCGTGCGCTTTTCGATAGACGGCAGTTCTCATGTACTCCCACTTATAACAGAATAATATATTGCTGCGGCTGCAAGTGGCAAGTGCTGCTTTCTGAGAAACAAAAAGGTTTCATCATATCGCTTGACAATTTTCTATAATCAAAATGGCATGACCTTTTTTTTTTTCTAAGTCCTGATACGCTCAATACTATTCGTACGGAAATAGCGGGTAATTGGTGAGAATCTTTACGAATTTCGTGATGACGCAACCAAAAAGCTCGTGGAACACTTACCGCACGATCGTATACAGAAACGTCTCAGTGCGGCATGCCGTGCTAACCATCGCGGCATGAAGCATCGATAACTAACGGGAGGGTTGAAAGGTTGTGGTTTTGGGATTAAATGGAACCTATTTCCAATGTGTTTTGCCTCAATGGGTGTATCTTACGTAGTGAACGACTATGAGGATGCATGAACGTAGGCGTCTGTTTCTTTGTTGAACATAGTTGATCTTCGGTGCACATCTTTTCTCAGTTGAATGTATGCTGTGCTATCTCAATTGAAAGATACTCTTTCGCTCACCACTTCTGTCGCTGAAAATGAAGAAATCTTTTCTTTAAACATTTATGTTAGCTTTGAAACAAACTATCCTTGCTTCAGTAACCTCCACAGGGGCTCAGCTGGAGCTACGGCGTTCTGCTGCTGAACACGATGTCACGGGTTCGAATACCGGCGAGACGGCCGCTTTCCAATGTGATTAGAGCGCAAAAACGTTCGTGTGCTTAGACTTACAGGTACCTTAAGTATGCCCCGCTGGCCACAAATAAAATTCTATTACTACAGCTTTTCACATGTAGCTAGGTCTGCAGTGCTGGACGTGAAACCGCAAGACATCGCGGGCGTGTAGAAAAACAAAGAATCAAACAGGCAAACAGACATACTAAGAGGCAAGCAAACATACAAACGGACAAAAATATAAAAACAAACAAACAAACAAACAAACAAACAAACAAACCGGTTGTGCTAATAATCTACATCAAGGCACGTATCGAGCGGTGTGTATATTGGGTCACAGCAAAAAGTTGTCAATTTATCGCCAATGCTGCGTCCTGTCTTCTTAAGCTGTTGTCCCGCCTGCGTCCTCTTTCTTAACCATGTATGCATACGAAACATCAGGTAGTCTAGGAGCCGTGTGCCTTCTGTTTCAAGTCACTTACCGAGGCCATAGATGCACAGTAAGTAGTCCATGGGGCCTCTGAAAAGAAGCAATGTCACTGTTAATCTTTCACTACCTACCATCTCTCCACGCGGCATTGTCTGCACACCGGAAAGCTATCTACGACGTCTTTCTTTTATACCCACTGAAAAGTAAAACAATCGACTTAATCCGGGTCAGCTTAAGTGCCAGATGGGTTGCTTTTTAATTATTTTTGTTTGATAAGCCTTCTTTCTTCTTTACTACGTGAACAATGACGTCTTTTAGTTTATGTCCACTCTACAAAGAAAGTTGACTGGCCATAACTATATGAAGCAAGAATCGTGTGAATTTCCTGCATGTAATGACAACTGTTGTTTCGCTAAGTATTGCTTCAATAATAGATGAACTGACGACAGAAAGACGAGGACATGAAGGCACAACAAGATGTACACAACAAGCGCAAACTTTCTACTAAGTTCATCTCGGAGACGGAACATACATATGTTTGAAATTTACCAAATAGACTGAAGTCTCCGCACATCTTTTTTGCTTCCTTGCCGATAACTCCTTACACGTGGCCTGCTCAACATACAACAACTGGTCCCACTGAATATCGATTTAAACGTATCCTTTCAGAAGTCAAGTTCACTTTGTGATTAAAATAGTTGATGGCATGCTAACACAATTTATCTCACGTTTTTCATATACAATGCCTTAATGTTTTCTCGGGCTAGCTTGTCCTTGTCTCGTTTTAAGAATGTAGTGTGGTCTAGGTAGAGGTTACAGCCCCGACTTTTGCAGTGGTCATGCAAGTGGACAACGCAATGGAACCGGGGGCGACAGGTGGCTGCGAGATAAATGTGGGAGCATGGGAAGCAGCTGCGGCAGCTTGCCGAGGGAAGGCTCGCCGGTTGATCTGTGAGCGTCGGGGTAGTGAGGTGTCGCTTTTAATATTGTTCACATATAAGCAAACTGCTCAATATCTAAAACTACTAAATCCTGTTGTACAAACAAATGCTTTCTGGTTTCTCTTGTCTCCGGAAACCATGTATCTGCAAAAGAAGAACTGCTGCAGGTTATACATGAGTCTGCCGTAAAGGGTGCCATCAAAATATTGCAAGCGCTAAGTAAATCGTGTTTGACTTCTAATATGTGTTACTAATGGTAGTTATGCATTGTGCTGTACGCCACGGGACTGTTGTGACGGGTAGGCATTTGCGCTGAAGGCATGTATAGAAGGTACTTAAAGCCACGGCTAGAAGCCTCTGTGGCGTCGCGTGACAGGGCTAGTTGTAAACCAAAAAGAAGGTTGAGTGTACTGGATGATTTTCGCTGTCCGTGATATGCACACTCTTCGTCAAAAGCGTACGGGCTATTTTGCCTGAGACCACTATGCTGAGTGCAGGCTGTTCAAGAGAATTGCTCTAATATGCCACAAGTTCTAACGCTTTGAGGGATGCAAACAACTGTGCAGCACACGCCACCCAATGGCCTGGAACGTCACAGGAGCTGCAACACAGCGGAAGGAGATATATTGTATATACTAGGAGTAGCCCGGGCACTTTTGACAAAGGCTGCACGTTATGAAGGTTGCTCATATCTGCGTAATTTTCTGTACTGGATTTATACCACGCTGCTAGACTTTACAGCCAATGTGTGTCACGATGATCTGCACGCTTACCTTTCAAGAGCGAGGGGACCTTGAAGTGCTTAGCGCAGGGCGTTAACTCACTCTCCCGATCTCACCGCTCTCGACTGCCCTCCAGGAGCCAGGTGACCCCTCCCTGCAGACACGGACGGTAACACGGCTGGAGATAAAGTTGTACAAGAGCCGCGCGAACGCATTCGAGGTGTAACGCCCGAGCGGCACTGTTTCAGGGCTGTGTCGTCGTCCTGAAAGCCGCCCTTATAAGGTGTCCCAAAGACTTCTTGCGGAGGTCTCCGCCGTTGCTAGGAACACATTGACAATAAGGAGCGAAAAGCCCCTCGATGCTAATAAAGGGCGCCTGAGCAGCATACGCAACGACCTAGAAAGTGGTCAATGACTCGCACCCCCTTGAGAACAGGCAGGAATTTCAACGGCTGCAGAATAGAGCCGCCGCTTCACGGAGACCACAAGGTGAGAAAGTGAAAGGTAATTTCCCTACGCATTGCTGTACCACTGCACCAGAATCAACATATTTACACAACAAAGTGAAGGAAAAAATATGCATATATACCGTTCGTTTACCAATGACAGCAATCGTTGCCGTCGCAGTTCACGTGTCGTTACAATAAGCGACAAGAATAAGGGGGTCCGAGCTCTTTGTTTCTTTGTTGGCCCTAACCACACTAACTAACGGGAAATGAAGTCAAATAAAGCAGGGAAAATTATTGTTACGTTTAATTGAAATGTACCTCTAGTAAGGAAAAGAGAAACGAAATTGACGAAACAAACTTGCCGTAGGTCGAAGCCCAAGCCACATCTTTCCGCAAAACTCGTGCAGTGCTCTATCAATGAAGCTACTACGAGGGCCACCCTCAGGAGATCGCGTACTGCCCTGTAGGTGAAAGCAAAGTGAGCGGCCTCGACCGATAATGACTTTGGAGCTGACTTGGGGAAAACAAGATGCCAGAACGGAAAGGGGAGAGAGGCGAAGCATCGAGACCTTAAAGCAGCCGAGAATTCCGTGGCAGGCACGCAGGCTTACCGAGTTCTTGTCCTTGCGTCCACACGCTGCCTCATACCCACTACAGGGATTGCCCAAGAAGCAGGTATATTCACTATTGTTAGGGTTATAACAAAAATTGAATTTGCTTCCTGGGGTGCTACACTGCTACCCGCGTTTATGCCCAATAGACAAGTGTAAAACTGGCGGACAGAGAGCAACGCTGCGACACATGCTCTGGGAATGTGCCGACAACAACGGTAATCAAACCAGCTCCATTCGCGACGCGGCCATAATCGCTTCCGTTGCCAGAGTACGGGAAGGCTTGAGCTCGCTTCTTCCCGACGCCGCCCCGGATGCGGGAGCCACCGGGGACCTTCTCCGTCGGCGTCGCCACCGCTGGGAGGCGGCTCTCAAAAGTTCAGAGCTCGCAGACCAGCTCTGGGCCGTCCGGCAAGCCGAAGATGCCGCCCGAGTCCAAGGACTCGGGCGGCCACCACAACAAAAACTGCCGGACTAGTCTTTCATAAAGTTTCTTCTTCCTGGGGTGTTGCCATTGTCGTCGTCTTAGTCTACAGAGCCCACAGCCTGTAACTAGACAATAGAAGGCTAATCTAGAAAATCCCAACTAACCTGACCGCTGATGGATTGCTCTCTCTTTCTTTAAGAATGAGAAAAACGCAAGATGTGGGAACTGAAAATGTTGACCTCAGACCCGTAGGGGGATCTGATTAAAAGAAAAAGTAGATAAACTGAAGCCAATTTTCGACCAAGAGATATTTACGGTCTGATTCACGGGAAGCTTATCAAAAATTATCTGGTTGCTTTATTAATCATTATAAACACGCGTATACAAAGTTTGGCTGTAGGTTCGCCTTATATGGATGCATAAGTGCGGTACGCAGTAACATGTGTTTACCTCGACCAAGATGAACATGCCCTTGTAACTACAGTATGAGTAGTTCTCAAGAGTCAAAAGAAAATACGGCGAAATGCCAGCTCAACAAAAGAGCATACGCGGTGGAACTATCGCCCTATCATTTGCCAGGAGGGTTCTAAAAGTTTGTCATATTTGAGCCCGAACAATTGGTATTAATTTGGACCAAGTAGGTTCGAAAAAAAGTTGCTTCTACTGATGCCTACTATAGAGGACTCGCCAAGAGTCAGAAGGAAATAAAATAAAGGACAGCTTTGACTGCAAAGCAGAAGGAACATTTGGGAAACAATCGAAAAAATAAAAAACAACATATTGTACTAAGAAGTTAGCAAGAAAATTGCCGTGAAGCGAGAATACATTTTTCAATGGTTGAGCAAGATTTCGTTCTTTGTGAGGTGATTAGAAAGTGAGCAAGCATCTTTATGAGATGGTGAAAGAGTGAAGGTTCGCAGAGAAAAGAGTCTGGACTTAAAAAAATACAATTCTAGCTGTCATAATGTTAACTGTAATATGTTCTTCTTTTCTCCTTCTTAAGGTGAAGGTATCACTGCCGCCATGTTGAGTGTAGTTCAGATTCTCCTACCAGGCAATGTCACTCAGTTGTGTTTTGAAAAAGGGGGAAGAAAATCTGCTCTTAGCCGTTGTAGCATGCTCCGGTTTGACCCTGTTGCGACGCTGGCACAGGTCATCTGCTGTAGTTTTGGAGCAAGGCACCGCACACTTCCGCTTGACGCATCGTTCTTACACTCTCTTGCGGCGATTGCCATAACACAATGTGCAAAAAATGTTTACGTACCATGTCGTACTGCACCACTACATTTAGTAGCTTCTAAGTGACGTGCGTACCAACTGAAAGCGAAAAAATTACAGCGTGTAGCAGATTCACGCCGCATCCTGCGCGTTAACCGAGCACATGCCGTTCTCGGATGGATGAATGGACGGATGGATGCTACGAGCACCCCCTTTGAGGCAGGGCGGTGGGTTGCGCCACGAAGGTATTTTTAAATGCGTAAGCATGTCTATGCTTTCCGGACGAGGAATCCCGAAAGCCCGTGCACGTAATCGCTTTCAACGTAGGGCCCACTGCAGCGAGCAAATCGACGTTCGCGCTGTCTCTCGCTTCAACGCGAACTAAGCGGCGAGAACACAGCGCACACGAAGCTATCGGCACTCGGCAAACTCTGCCTGCAATGCATACCGCTTTCAAGATAGGGCCCGCGCGGCCGTGCCATTCGTAGCCACCGCCAGGTACGGTCGATGACGACTGATAATGGTTCGCATCGAGAGGAGGCGGCCTCATTGACCACGTCTACGTATGAGGTCTACGAAACGTGACAATGCTGAATTACGTCACGCATTACAGCACGTATCACCCAGTGCTCATCTTTCAGGAAGCAGCGGCATCATCCAAACGCACCATCTTATTACATAAGTGAACATTGTTTTGGGTCGGTTTGGTTTCACTGCAAAGATGGCGCATACCCCTGAACGTTGCTACTATTCGCCTCTTCTTCGTCGCATGCTGTTCTCAGTTAACATTTCGGTGTTGCAATCGTGCCTCTCCTTTCACGATTCTTTCGCGGTGTTTCTAGGAATTATACCAAACACAGCAACATACGATGACGAAACAGCAGGTGATTTGTAGCAAATGCTTAGGCATCATTTTATTTAGATAACTCCCACAGGAGATAATGCCTGTTTTTTTCTTTGCATGTTAAACCTTCAACATTCTGCAAATAATTGTTCCATGGTTTCTGGGTTCACCACAATAATGACATTGATGGGAAAGAGTCAAACCAGACATATGTGTGAATAAGATTAAGCAGAGGTGTTCGGCCACAGAGTCTGGTATAAAGGAAACACTTCCTGTGAGACAATATATCTGCTGTGCCAAGGAAGTCTAATGACCTGAATTTTTTTTTGTTTTTAAGACAGGATGGTTCGGCGTATTGCTCATGAACACGTCTTAAAAAAGATATTGCTGCAGCTATATTTGCTAAAGGTCGCAGAACTCTCATGAAGCAGCAGAAAAGGGAAAAAACGGATCACGTGGGGTATACATACCTTAAACTTTTATCTCCAGCTCGTTGGTGTGGCCCCTCCCCTTTTGCCCAATCTGTGCACAAAGACAATCGATTACTTGTTATCATTATGTCGCCGTTTTTAGCTTTCAAGGAGAAGTATCTTAGAGTCAGGGTTCAGGCAAATTGGTGTAAATTTTCCCAGTCGTGGCATTTTTTTTTCTAAGAGCCTCTTTAAGAAACTGCTATAGGTATGCTAGCTCAACCGTGGAATAGATTTTACTTGCTTCAGGATGACTTTCAAGATTTGTTCTTTGTACATAATGTTTCGTTCATTTCTTCCCAAAAATTCTGTTGATGTTAGTGACACCGTACCTTCTATCTTAAGAATCCGAATCGTAGCCATCCACCCGCAGTGGGTAAGCGCCATCATTCAAGGAAAAGCAAACGAAGTGCAAGATGGCGATCCCTACAGCTGATGAGGTAACCTATAATGTTTTCCAGCAGAATTGCGAATTGCGTGCTCGCTGCGGAAGAATTGCATGAGTGCGTAAAGCAGCACACATTGATATAGAAATGGCTAAAGCTTATTATGGCTGGCCTGCGGCATGTATCTCCGGCAGCGTCGTTGTCTCGCTATGCGCGCAGAAGAATTCGCCTATATTTTCGTTCACTAGTGAGCTGCGAAGGAACTTTCACGATTCGTAAGGTAGATCACTCATAAGTAGAAGCCAATGATCTGACTGCGTGTTATGTGAGGCAAAATGAAAAAAAAAAAAAAAATGCGGTTGTCAAGTACTTGTGAAATGCTGCGGACAGATGATAGACTGGGTGTGCCCTCACTTGAATGACATTACATAACCGGAGTTGTTTCATATTAGGGTGCTAAAGATTCCCAAGCGTCACATACGTGTTTGTTTTCACTGCTGCGATAATTAGAGCAAGTTGCAGTGACTGAGTTCAGGGCTCACGATAAAGAGCCCTATCCGTGCTACATAGCAACATAACGAAGAAATCACCACTCCTGAGTCTTAAAGCCTTCCAAGACCACAAAATAACTTAAGAAGTGTCCGCTTCAATAATGACCTCGATAAAATCTGTTCCAACGCCGGCCATATTTATGGCTACAATGTGGCACAGATTAGGGGGAAAGCCTCACGCCAATCGTTAAGCCGGCGCTTGCATTGAGGCAGCCTATACCATAAGTAGGGTTCAGTGTATTCCATTTAAATCGAAACCCACCCCCCACCCCCCGCCCCCAATAAATATGTCCCAAGATTATTTTGCCAAATTCTGTTCTAACCGAAAAAGGTTACTGTCTTCAACCACTGGATGCACGAGTAACTGAGTTACTCAAATGTTCCCGACCGTTCTCGTGGACGCGTTCAGACACCGGAGGGCGTGTCTCCCACCTCCGTCGTGGAACCATCTCCTCGCCAACAGTGTCTGGAAGCGCCAGTAGCATACGCAGGTTTTCAAGGGGGCCGAGTGGGAAGGCGCGTCGTTGTTCTTTGTTCCGACTTATATAGCTGGAAGGGCCGCCTAAATAGATTATGACAATCTTGAAAAGGCCAGAATTGGAGGATGAACTTGGGTGCGATGTCGACTACATGCTCGCGATACGGCTATAGGAAGGATCTTGCAGTGGTGGGTTGAGGAGGATCAAGACTTCGAAAATGATGTTGACGAATAAAAATTTACTGCAGAACCCATCTCACGATGACTGTCGACGGTAACGCGATTAGCATTCAACCAGCATAGCGACGCACTGTATTGCTCAAGGCACGTTAATTTCAGATATGTGGTGGTCATTTTGAGACTTCTGTTGGTTCGGCTGCATGCTGCATACACTGTCACAGGTACCGGACAACTTTGCTATAAGGCACTTCCTTCCCAAGGTCACCCATAAGAATTACGTCATGACGACCCCGCAGTGACGGTGATGCTATGACGAAGAAGGAATGACTCCGACGGAACGGCCAAGTCGGTGTGTTGACAATGGCAAGGCGATAATGAGACGAAGATTCTGAAATAATGGCGATGGTATAAACGAGGACAAATGACAACAACGGCATGAGGCCAATGAGATGACGAGTGTATGACGGTGATGGTGTGACGACTTCGGTAGGACAGCTGGATGAGCAAGCGCGACTAGTGACGATAGCACGACCTCGACAGCATGACGACCGCTGTATGACAACGGATGCATGACAGTGACTGTGTGACGACGACGCAATGAAGACGATCGTTTGACAACGACGGCGTAATAACGATTGAGTGATGGCAGCATGATTCCGATAGAATGACCAAGAAGGAATGACGTCGATGGAACGACGGAGGCGGCATGGCGGCAGTGGAATGAAGTTTGTGAAGTCATGACAATGATAAAACGACAGCATGACAATGATGGCTAGACGAGAGTCTGATGACGAAGTTAGAATGACGACAACGTAGCGACCACGACGGCATCCCGACGACGGTGTGACAACGAATGCATAATGACGACCATATGACGACGAGGCAGTGACGACAATGACAGCGACATGAAAACGGTGTGAAGTCAATATGATGATGAGTGTGGGACGGCGACAGCGCGGTGATGACTGTATCGCGAATATTGTATGACGACAATGGTGCCACAATGGTGGCATGACGAGAGTCTAAGGCTGAATCTGTAGCGGTAACAATGGAACGATCATCAAAGCCTCTCGGCGACGGTATAACAACCAATGCATGACAACTGTGTTATGATGCTGGCGTGACGACGGTATGAAGAAAGCGCGATGACAATGCGTGAATGACGAAGATGCAATCACCACAGTGACATCTCAATCACGAACACATACCTTGTGACCCAAGCTATTCGACACCTTGGGACACTGAGTCGTCGGTAGAAGGCGCGACGACGACGCTATGACGAAAGTCAGATGACGGAGCTGTAACGACAACGAAGGGGCGACCACTACGGCATCACAACCACCACCTCGTGGTCCAAGCTGCCAGACAAGTTGGATCAATGGGTTGTGGTTGTGACGCCGCAGTGGTCGTTCCATTGCTGTCGTTACTGCTTTGTCATCTGACTTTCCTCATGCCATCATCGTCAAGCTATCCATCCATCCATCCACCCACCCACCCACTTATCTATACATACATATATATATGAGCAATCAAAAAAAGCAAAGATAATGATCGATAGCTTGTCAAGGGAAAAAGAGTTTAGGATGGCCACTAAGCCTCTAGAGTCTGTGAAGGAGCACGTTTATCTAGGTCAATTACAAGAGACGGTGATCATGTGAAGGAAATTTACAGAAGAACAAAAATGGGTTGAAGTGCATACGGCAGGTATTTCCCGATTCTGACAGGGAGCTTACCATTATCATTGAAAAGAAAGGTCTACAATCACTGCATTCTACCGGTGCTAGCATATAGGGCAGAAACTTCGAGACTGACAAAGAAGCTCAAGAACAAGTTAAGGACCGCGCAAAGAGCGTCGGAACGAAAAAATGCTAGGCGTAACCTTAAGAGACAGGAAGAGTGCGCTGTGGATTAGAGATCAAACGGAGATAGCCGATGTTCTAATTCACATTAAGAGAAAGAATGGAGCTGGCCACGCCATGTAATGCGTAGGATGGATAACCGGTGGACTACTAGAGTTACGGAACGGGTGCCAAGAGAATGGAAGCGCAGTCGAGGATGGCGGAAGACTAGGTGGGGCAATGAAATTAAGAAATTCGCAGGCGCAAGTTGGAATCAGTTGGCGCAAGAAAGGGGCAATTGGATATCGCAGGGAGAGGCTTTCGTCCTGCAGTGAACATGAAGATAGGCTGATGATGAATGTGCTCTCGTGCCCTGTTATTGTAACAATGTCATATTGGGCTAACGGGACATTTATATGATCCCTATCTCTTGTGGTAAGGAGTAGATGGGACAGACAGGTAGGTGCTTTAATGATAGACTTTCAGAACAGAATAACAATGTTAAAATGCATGTGATGGGTGGCTCGCTATTGATTGTGGATGGGACCCCGTAGATGGGAACTACTGTTCAGTGCATTCACCGTTGTAGGTTTCATGCATGGCAAGCTCACAAGAGAAGTCAATGAGGCTGAAAATATCTTGAGATTAGGTCCCGAGTGCATAAGCACCCCATCTGTTAACCTTTCCGATGGGGAACTTGTTTCTTTTAGGAGGTAATTATTTGCGCATGCGTTGGGACTTTGTGCGAGCGTATAAAACTGTGCTCGGTAAAAACAAAATTTTGTAGGTAGTTTGAGCTTCTCTGTCGTCTTGTCCTTTTTTGTGTGGTAGTTCCGTCTGTGGCTGTACAACCCAAAGAAATCAAAACGTGTTTCGCTGTATATACAGAGTGTCCTAGCTAATTTTAGCCAAGTTGTTCAATGAAAAAAAATGAATATTCAGGGTGCAAGATAAGAATACAAGACCTACGTTGTTCGGTCGTCAGACCTCTGTCGACCAAATACTGTAAGTATTACATTTATATCTTTCACTGCATTTTTTAAACAATTTGTTTTGTTGGACAGCTTGGCTATCGTTAGCTGGGACACACGGTATATCCACCGACAAAGACCGATCAAATATTTGTTCAAAATAAAAACTGAGAAAAGTAAGCCGAATTAAAAAAAAAAACGAGAGCGATGAACCGTAACTGCAACGCGCAATGCAAACAACATTTCAGGCGTCCAACTCTAAGGAGGGAGGAAAGGCTGCTGCTCAGGACAACAGCTGGCCCGGATTGGCTCTCGCCTTGCTAGTTGCCATAACCGCCGGCTGCCTGTTGGGCTCCCTTGGCGCTTTGCTGGCTTTCTCTGCTGCTGGCGAGCGGGTGAGTACGGAGATTACGCGTTCCTTGTGTGTGGTGTTTTCGAAAAGTCTGAGTGCTGGAACGAAAAAGAAAAGTTTCCTGCGGAGCACTTGTCAGAGGTGTGAACCTGTGTAGGGCGTTACCCATGTACGGAAAACTACCAATGGCTAGAAACTCTTCCTCGACCTGGCGACGATTTCTAATTGCATCTCCTTCAAATCGTGCTGGCATCTTACGCTATCTATTATAACACTATGGCCATTTGATTTATCTCGAAATAATGTTACCCACGCCTGTTATGATCCTGCCGCCCTCTCTTACCTGCTTTATTTTTTTAACCAATACTCAAACGTCTCTTTCTTATTTCTACGTCTGATTCATTAACGCTCTTATCAGATTTGAATCTCAACGCTTCTGGAAGGTGGAAGTTTTCTGCTGTTCTGGCTGGGCGAATATCTTGGCAGTTCATTTTAAGGTGTTTAGTCATCTCCGGTTGCTGTTTTCTGTAGAAGACGCATGCTTATTCATGATGCCAATATTTACTCCTACATGTCTTCAGGCGTGCGGCTCGGGCCTCACAAATCGAAGCACTGCCTTTTGTTTTATCGTAGAATTTTACTTTTCGAATTTCTTGTTTGCCGTCTTTGTGAACCTCCTTGGACTCCAGCTCCGCCTCAGATATAACAGAGACACAGATTAGGCAATGCTGCTCGGCGATTCGCGCTGTGAAGAGTAGTTCATAGGAATGCGTGTCGACTCCAGCGTCCTTGAGGAAACGTTCAGTGCTTCAGGTTACGAAACTACATTTCGAGTATCGCTATGACCGTTACACAGGGGAAGTCGCCATATCAGTCGAGGGGTGGCGCTGCGCTTTATTATTTGCATATCTGTATACAAGTATTTGTACCTGAAAAATGTTGCCACTTAATGGAGATAGAGGTCAAGAAACTTGGCAACCAAGTAGAAGGTAACTGAAAGCGTAAATAGACAACCAGGGGTCATGAGAAAGAAATCGAGAGAAATACAGACAGTGAATTGGATGGAAAGAAGGGAAAGAAAAAGAGGCCATGGAGATTTACAAGAATATGAAGAACAACACTAGAAGGGAAAATATGTATGATAACGCCAAGGGAAGAACTTCGCTATTTGAGGTACGAGCTGGTTGCCAAGGACAAAAACATACCGGTGCAAATTTTTGCAACTAGATGAGTCATGTGTTTGCTGCATCAAAAATCCAGAAGCCACTCAGGACATCCTAATGGAATGCGAAGGAATTCACCTAGTAAGACCCCTAGCTAACGTGCACCTTCCAGGAGCGCTTGGATTTAAAGTGGACGGAAGCATCAACCGTTCAGCAGTCGAGATAAGCAAGAGACGTTTGGAGTATTCGTGGAGAAAAAGCAGGGAAGAGATTGGTACAACCGGATCCGTTACAGGCATAGGTAGCAGTACAAGGTAGATTGAGAGGTTTTGAGGAAGGGAAAAAATATTAAGGAGATGTGTACACAAATGCTATAATGAAAAGCGTCTGTAGCACACCTGAGTAACTCAAGCAGGCTGGGTGACTACTTATCACCACCTCGTTTCAAAGGGGATGCCAGTAAGTCATCGTCATCATCATGCGGCCATCGGTTTCAAAGGCTTCTGTTATTACCACCTATCCCGTTATGAATCCACGGGGTTAAAGTTCCAAGTACATGAACATATAAGAACACATATTTTTGAACATGCCTTAACTGAAACAAGTGTTGCAATGTTTTAGGCAGTGACTACGAGATGGTATGGTATGATGAACTTTATTTAATGTCCTGAAGATCAACCCTTAGGTTGACGCAGGCGGCTCCCACGTCGGGACAGTAAGGTTTAACCTTACCGCCGTATCATGGGCCTTCTGGACGGCCTGTACTTGATCGAAAAGACCTCCACTGTGTAGGACTCGCTGCCACCAGTCTCTCTCCTTGTCACAGTCTGTGAAAGTCACAGGACACTGCCAAAGCATGTGATCCAGAGTAATGATGCCATTACACTTCTCGCAATTGATTGGTATCTCTCTTTCAGGATATATCTTGTTAATAAAGTTTGGACTTGGATAAGTTCCTGTTTGCAACAATCTCAGAGTCACCGCTTGAGCTCTATTGAGCTTAGCGTGTGGCACTGGGAATTCCCTTCTGTTGATGTAATAATGCCTCGTGATTTCATTATATGTTAGTAATTGGTCCCTGTTCTCCTCCTGTATAATATTAAGGTCCTGGTCGCGTAGTGCACGGATAGTAAGTCCTCGTGCAGCTGCGTTAGCCATCTCGTTTAAATTCTTCCGAGATGGATCGACAGACCCCATGTGCGCAGGAAACCAGCGGATTTCGATCTCTTGGCTGTCCAACTCACCGATCAGCTGGGCAGCCCTTTTGGTTACAAAGCCATTGGTAAAGTGTCTAATAGCCATCTTAGAGTCACTGTAAATCTTCGTCCACTTATTATTCCTTAAAGCCAATGCTATCGCTACTTGTTCCGTGACTACGAGATGGCACTTTTTTTTAGTTTCACGACGTCTCTCTGGGTTCTCGTAAACACACATAGTAAAATTTTTAAATGAAAATTGCCTTTGAATTAGTGATATCGAACGCTTAGGAAGCCGGCCATCTGTGACATGTCCTCCCACATCGGTCATAGCTGAAACATTACCTAAATTTTCCTGCGTTGGTCGACTAATGTTCAAGTTCAACCACATTTCTTTCTGCATTTTCTCCCGGCTCCTGAAACGCATCTGCATCGATTAGTGCACCTTGACAAGACTGACTGCTTGAGATTAGTGGAACAGCTTACGCAAGCAGTGTACATGTTTCGACGTTTTGAGTTGAGTCTCAACCGCAGGCCTTGGTTTACTTCTTAGAGTTCTCCCTCTGTACATGTCTCACGTAGATTGCATAGACGCGACACCACCCTAAAATGACTGCAGGAGGCTTAGTCGGATCAGACCACCACGATGATTTGATCTAGTTTGCAAGAATTCATCGTTAAACTGCACAGCTGCAAGCACAAAGTGTTTACAAGAAACGCCTAACCCGAGACGAAATTGTTGCACTGACTGGCTATTAGCTGGTTACTACTATACTATAGAGACACGGTGAATAAATAATTGTGTGTGCAACTATTTGGCCCCACCTTCTATCTTTGCACCTTCTGCATATTAAAGCGAGGTTAGCGTGACCTAATGAATTAAGATGAAGCGATATATTGATGGGCCAAGGTTATCCTGTTCAACGAGAACAGATCTTTTTGTTCGCCAGAAATGACGTACGCGTAAAACTGCTTTCGCGCCGGTACCGCAACCAAGTGAAATTCAGCCCGAAGAGGAAGATTATAGATGTAACCTCCCACGTCCAGCTTATATTCCGTACTTCATGGTACACAGAGCTGAAGACGACCGAGCACGAACGAGGAAGCTCTACACAGCAACTGCACGTTCAGATTCAGTAAATTGTAGTCAACTATTTACCATAAATGTTAACAAAACTGTATAGACTTGCCGCGGTAGCTCAGTGGCTATGACATACCGCTGCTGAGGACCAAGTCCCAGGTTCGATTCCTATCGCGGCGGCCGCATTCCGATGGGAGCGGAATGCATAAAACGCTCGTGCACATGTATTCATATTGCATCTTAAACAGGGTGTCTACCAAGTTGACATTTCCAAATTCCCTGAGTTTACCAGGTTTTCTCTGAGCGCTTTTACAAAATTCCCTGAGTATAACAGAACTTTGTTTTGTGTCTAGACGGGCTCACACCATGTTTACCAATGCTATCCCTCTATAGTAAGCATGTTAAAAAATAAAAAAGACTTAATCCAATTTGAATAGTAAGGAGCAGCGCTTATTTTATTCAAAAAGGACACAGAAGGAAATGGTTAGTAAACTGCGCAGTGAATAAAATACCTCCGAAAAGAATGGTAAAACCCACTGCAAATTGAGTTGAACATACTAAAATACAAATAAGAAGGGGATGCATAACGAACGAAATATTTAGGAATATGAACTATTTCTATAAACTGACAGCAAGCTCATTGTTACGGAGCCCGAACTCTGTCACAAATGAGATTCTGCTGGTAATAAAGTCAACCTCAACTGTCCTGACATGCTCTATGCCCCCGCACAATGCCTCAGTGTTGCATTTCACTGATATAAAGATTTTATTTTGACTTGGATGAGGGAAACCTGCATCTCAGCGTCAACAAACGCTGTTCTTTTTTTAGCTGAAGCTCCTTCAAAGAAGTGGCGGCACGCTTCCTTTCCCGTTCATTCCTCAATGTGTAGGTTCCTTCATTTCTCGTTGTCCTTCCGCCGCGCGTTTGCTACACGGACCATTTCAAGCATCCACTTGGTTAGTTGTACAGTCAACGTCCAATTTTTCGCACTCCCTAGGGGCCGCGAAAACGTCCGAAAGACCGGGCATTCCGAAAAATGGAGGATGACAAAAAATTGAATGCATGTCTTTTACTGATCTTGAGGGCTCAAAATTGCTACAGACACATCCGAAAAAGCGCTGAAGGACTGCCAGTACACTTATTAGGCATATCGGTGCTCGTACTGTGACAGGAGGTGGCGGGCGCACGTGTATAATTAAGCAATACGCAGTACTGTGTCCCTTGACTAATGTCCCTTCTCATGCTTGTTATGCTTTGCCGCGTAACAATACTGTAATGAGGCAAAGCTAACTTTCAAGACCCGGCATTATGCAACACACCGTGCTTTCCGACCTCCGAAGCCAATCGCCAGGGCCAGAAAGGCGGAGTCGGTGCCATTGCTGACAGCGGCGAATCCTTTCAATAAAGAACAAGGCACCAAACGGCAAGAAGCTTAACAGCGAACGTCAAAGCAGTTACGCCTGGCGTTTCTGCGGCGATGGCTACGGCTGCCAGCGGATCTGCGTGAGAGTGCCGGTTTGAGGCGGCGAGATACTCAAAATCGAAGACGGTGGCTTTGACTAATGCCGTTTCGGACCTGCGGCCAAGGCAAAAAGTCCCAAAAATCGGACACCGAGAGGTTCTTGCGTGCGAAATTTCAGACGTTCTTATACATTGATCCTATGGTATGCATGGTGGTGCCGCGAAGCCGTCGGACGTCCGGAAGTCGGCCGTTGACTGTACAATGGCAACTCCTCCAGCCGTCGACACGGGGTCAACGACGATTCGTTACGATTCCTCTCTGTTTTACTCGAGCCAGCTAGCGTTATCGCGACCTTCGTTCCCTTTCGATAATATTACAGCAAATTTTCCCTTATAGAAGCGAAAATTCCTTGAGATTTCCCTGAGTACTTCTAGACTATTCAAAATCCCTGAGAATTCGCGGTTTTCCCGGTTTACCCGGTTGGTAGTCACCCTGTTAAAGAACTCCATATGCTAAAAATTAATCTGGAATACGCTAGTACGACATACTGCGCAGTTTCTCGATGTCAATCCCTGCAATGTAACTTAAGAAAATAACATGTAATTTTGTCAATGTTACTCTACTGTAGTAGGGAAACAGTTTGCGCACAGTGCTGTATCTCATACTTCATCACATCATACTAACGACGCTACTTGCAAGGATGCAGGGCCTTCTGTGCCCAGCTTTTGCTAAGAGCAATCAGTAGCTTGCAGCAGAGCATGACATCAGCGGTCTTCAGCGCATATTTGGACGCCTATGTAAGTGACGTCGTTCGTCGTGACGGACTTGAACTGCGAGAGAATTGAGTAAACCACGGTGCCGCGATATCTCTTTTTTGCGACTACAGCACACTTGTATGCGTAATAGAGACGTTGCGAGGCTTTCAGAAGGGTTATCTAAGATTTTTCTAACATGTAATAAAAGGGTAACCTAATAGTCTAGCATTTACCTTGTATTTACATTGACAGAATACGTCTGTAAAAATGACACGTTAAGTATTCTTTCTTCCCCCGCTTGCATAGCAGAATCGAACCAGCTTGATGCTACTATCACCAACATTGAATCATTATCTGAATTTATCCCACAAATAGAAATAAAGACTGTGTGTGTATAAGAGTACCTATTCATGCAGGGACACCGCCACAGATTTCTTTATTCATTAGGAAATTTTAATAAACCTTCTCATTCACGACAGCTTATTCGCTTACCATAAAGATTCTCAAACCCTGAAAGTTTTAGAGACCTCTGTTTTATTACTTGCCCCTAGTGATATCTGTGCTGTCGTTATTCTCCTTAGTCATTTCTCGCAAAGCCTATTGTATTTTTTCTCCTTTCTTTCTTTCTTTCTTTCTTTTTACTATTCCGTTTGATGTTAACATGGTACTACTTGTATAGTATGTATAACTTTCGCTGCTTATGTCGTTTTTTTCTGTGTGTAACCTATACTTTGTTTTCCTTGCACTGTACAGATGAATTATTGTACTGTCCAACTGCCACGCTCTCGAAGTAGAACAGCAGTATTGAAAATAAATAAATGAAAAATAAATGTGTGCAACAACATTTTCCATAATGGAACAGCAGAAGCTTAAGGTGGGCGAGTTGGTTCAACAGCTTCCAGAAGCTGTTGCAATGTGACACAAGAGATGCTGCGCTCGAAAAGTGAAACGCATAGAAAAAACATGAACGCGCGAATCTTGTCGGGAAGAAAAATCCGCTAGCGTATCGGCAAAAAATTCCAGTTCAGCACCCGAAGCCGCCGATGTTGGCTTGCAGCTAGCGAGGATGGGAGAAAAGCTAGAGAAACTATTGCCGCTTAGGAAATATGTTCTTGGAATAGAAGAATCAATTCACCATATATCACAAACTTTTGTTGACGTCGTGAAACACCTAGACAAACAGGAAAAGGATATAGAGTGGCTCATGAAAAGATCAGATAACATTGACGAAGCGCGATTAAGCGAAACACAGGTGCTGTTACCGGACGCCGTCAACGAACTCGAGCGGGGCAGCAGGCGCTTTAATTTCGAGTTTCAAGGTATTCTTGTGACACCTGGTGAAGATTTGCTCGGTAAAGTGAATGAACTTGCACCTGTTCTTGAAGTATTCTCCCTGAGATAACGATATTACTGCCATCCACCAACTTCACTTTTGCGTAACCATATGCCACCGAAACTCGTGAGCCAATAGAAGCTTCGCTTGAAAAAGACTCCCAGGTGTTCTTAGCTATCGCCTAAGACACACGAAGGCGAAAGCCTGCTGTGGACGACGACGACGATCGCGCGAGCACTGGCACCAGCGCGTCTCTGTGACCACGTGACTTTGATGAGCCGCATCTGAACCAGCCGTGGAAGAAGACGCCGTCTAACGCGCGAGCAATGGCAAAAGCGCATCTTTGTGACCACG
This sequence comes from Dermacentor andersoni, assembly GCF_023375885.2. NCBI lineage: Eukaryota > Metazoa > Arthropoda > Arachnida > Ixodida > Ixodidae > Dermacentor > Dermacentor andersoni. The sequence continues at coordinate 133,815,492 of NC_092818.1, forward strand.
TGATATTTTACTGTGATAGCAATTACATTGACGCTCAAAGCACATTTTTGTTGTCAAAGTCGCCATCACCATGAGGTTCTGTATAAAGTACAAGAGCTATAAAAATTTGGAGGACGCTTGAGCTTCGCCTTTAAGAGTGGAACGCGATAGCTTTGAAAGATCCCTGACTGCTTCTCATGCTTCCAGGCAACTAAAGCGCATGTAGCCGTAATGTTTACCGGGAAACGCTGGCCGCGAGCGCTTTGCACGAAGACGGGCTTTGTGCCAGAAACGCGGCCTGTTCGTAGGCCATGATGCGGTGGAGGCGATTACCATCTGGAGCGGTTGCAAGGAACCGGGCGCGCCGCTCTGTGGCATCCAAAATATTCGCGCGCCGGCGCGCGCAAATGGCGGAGGCTGTGGCCGGTCTATGAGTGGGAGAAACGCTGGTGAAGGGGTTTTTTGAAAACAGAATGATGTTTTCTCGTATAATCAAATTACAATGTGACACTATCATGTATGTAGCTTGTGTGCAAGTCGTACTTTACGATATTAGAGCGCAGCTACTTGGCGCCCGTTCCTGCGTTTCGCGTCGCTTTCGTGCCTCGCTGTCGGCCTCGCCGTAACCAAGGTCATCATCCGCGCGCTCTTCTAGCTGCGCGCGCTCCTGCTGCCGTCTCTAGCGCGTGGCGCGAGTCTTGCTATCCCCTTGTCCTCCAAAGCCTGATCACATGTTCTCTCCTATCCTCTCGCACCCTTTTTTTGCGCAGCGCCATTGCGGTTACTGACGCCGCTACCGTCCCCTTCGCCCTCGCCGCCCTTTATCCCGCTGTTGCGGCATTGCGGCGGTGCCGGCGGCGGGCGCTCCTTGCCGCATCGCGCGTGAGCCAGGGCTCTCCGCTCCTGAGTCTTCGCGTCGCGTGGCTGTACGGCTCTCAGCCGTGCCTCGCGCTTCCCCTCTTGCGGGGCGCGTTCCTCAGTGGAACATGTCGCCTCTGGCAGTGCTTGCGCCTGGCTATACTTCTCCCGCCTCCAATTTTGCCCTGTACTTCCCCTTACCTGGCGCAGTGCCGCTGCGTTGACTCGAAAGACAGTTATAGCGTTTCGTCCCCTTCTACTTCCCACCCCAACCTTGCGCCGCCACATTGAGGCCTGTCTGTGAGTGAATGAGTGTTTGACATCTAGCCAATACCCTTGTTTTACACCGGTATCCTCATTCCACCTCAGAAGAAATATTAAATATAACTGTTGGTCTCCTCCCCCCTCTCCGCAACGGTGACCCAGTGTAAGATGGCTCGATGGCGCGTCGCCGGAGCGCCGGCTCGATAGCAGCGGATCGCGGTGCGTGCTGCCCAATCAGAAACGGAGAACCACCTCCGTTTGGCACTGCGTGTTCTGTATGCCGTTGCTTGTTGCTGAAATAAGGCAGCAGCTGCGCTCAAAGATCGCATTACCAAGAAGCGTAATCGTCGGCCAATTTTTTCTACGTATTTTATCTTCAGGAATTCAATTAGGACAGTAACTTCCTTGTGCCACATGGAGGGCCTCGGTATGGGTGGTGTTACAGTCGGCTTGCAGGGGTACCGACCTGCAATATTTTCCCAGCCCGCTGCAGCTGCGGGGATGGCGATCTTCGGAGAAGCGACCTTGGAACCCTTCCCAGCCCTCTGCGACGACTCGCTTTGTAAAGACGACAATGCGCCTTCTCGTACAGCCCAGCGGCGCCGGCGGGGCTAGCCGTTCGGCGGACCAAGTATTGATGGTTGATTCGCTGTCGCGTTCACGGTCTGCATGGAGCGGGAGAACGCCAGGAAGGGAATGCTTTGCGATGCTTTCCCACGGGCCCCAGAGGTGGTACAGTCAATGGACAGACGCGGCGGTCACTCACTGCGGGGTCAGCTCTGGGATCAAGAGGCGCCTGCTCGGGTCGAGACCCCTGTCTACAAGAACCCTCTCACCTCGGTGTGTTCAGTGAAACCAAAGTGCGGAAGTTTGTGTGTGAACCCTCCCCCTTAAAGGCGGGTCGACTCCGATGACTTTGGACGCTCCCATTGGTTGAAGTTTGAAAGGCCGTTTTCCCTCCCCTAGGGATCTATGGCGGACAGAGTGCTTTTAAGCAGCCATTTTACGGCTGCTCAATGTGCATTGTCTTTCAGTAATGCTGGACTGATAAAATGTAACGTTCTCCACCCTTCAAGGAGATATTGTAAATAAGTGCCATATTTCTCGTTCTCGATGAGAACAAGTCCCTCCCTTCAACAACGTCCTCAGCGTGGATGAGTCGGACGATGGCATGAGCCAGCTACCGTTTACTTATGCCCGACCCCCAACTCTTACAGTGGTTCGGAAGTCCCTTTTGCCGTAACGACGTCCGACCATATAACTGACAATAGGAAACACCTCACAGCTAGTGTTAATACCATCCGTCAGTTGACGCGAGCATCGAAAAAACAAAAAGTGCGAAATGAACTTGCGGACAGCGTTTTATTATTTTTTGTCCTTTCCAGCTAAAGGTAAAAAGTACTGCGAGTAATTGTACTTATGCTTTGCGACTAGTTTTCTTGCGTTACCTAGCAACAAGGTAACGGCATGCCAGGCGCTGTAAAAGCATGCGTCATGCGCCAGACAGGCCACCGAAGCCAGCCAGGCCTGTTGTTCATGTGAAGTTCGCCTGTTCCGCGACCCGCCTCTTTTGGATGTAACGTGTTTGTTGGGCTCCCGGCGTATTCTTGCGTTCCTTCTGCGCTTCGATACGGCACCACTGCACTGTTGGACTGCAGCAAGGTGAGAAATTTTGTTTGACAGTCTGCGACGCATTTCAAGCTATCTTGGGTTTTACGGCACGGAACCCAGACTTGTGACACAGTTAGCGAAAAACAGTTCGGCCGTCATGGGGTAGTCAATTTGAGTTAATGACTCGAACTGAGAGGCGTTTGCAACGCTTTCTATGAGCCCCAACATTATTATAACTTATTTCGGTAGTTTTTGGGCATGCTCACCACACCCAACTTTGTGACGCAGTCAGAGAAAAGCAGCTCGGCCATGTGATGGTTTCGCGTGTACTGAATCTTACCGGGACAAGTTTTGCCCTTTCTCTGACCAACAGCATTATCGCAACTAATTTCGTTACCTTTTGGGGTACCTTTCATGCGCAGTGGCCGCGCCCACTGTTGTGACGCAGTTAGCGAAAAGCAGCTCGGCCGTGTGACGCAGTTAGTTTGGCGTGTACTGAATTTTACTGGGACAAGTTCGTGACGCATTCTCTGACCCCCCAAATTATTGTAATTAATTTCGTAACTTTTTTGGGATACTTTTGAGGCACGCTCTGCGCGCCTGGGGTTGTGAAGCAGTTAGCAAAAAAGCAAGCCGGTCGAGGTGACAGCTAGTTTGGCGTGGACTGCATGTTAGTGAGACAAGTTTGGGACACTTTCTACGACCCCGCATCTTATCCCTTCTTCCGGTGCTAACGCTTGTCGAAGACGCAACGAGCTATTGCCAAGGTTGATAACACTGGAGTGTGTGTGTTGCTTGCACCGGCAGAACATGCAAAAGATAACGCCAAGGAGCTCAAAAACCATGAACTCGAACGTTCTGTCTTCTGAACGACTGAAAACAGGCTTTGCACCCACTGTTTTCTCTTGAGTGCGAGTAGAAAGCATTCTGCGAGAGTCTAGTATGGTCTGGCTGAGTGAGAACCTGTGTTGTGGCCACCTCTGTGTATGTAGCATAATATCGCGTCGGTTGAGGCCCAATTGTTTCGGAAACGCGCAGTCGCCCGTGTATCTGGGCTCTTAAACTGCAAGAAATAACCCCCGGGAATAGGCGAATGCTTGGAAATCAGTTGTTATTTTCATAAATTATAGTATGGCTTGGAATGGAGTCGGGTATTTTCGACGACACGTATGTAAAAGCGAATTGCTTTTGTTTTTAATGTCGCCCACTCACCGCTTTCGCATGTTTCCTCTCTACATGCACTATTGCTACAAGGGCAAAATACTAAAATGACGCTTGTAATGTACTTTTTTCAGCTGGGGCTCTTCGGTGGAGCTTCGTACGGTAACTACTGCAGCTTACCAGGTGCCACATCATTGAATGAAGGCACAAACAGCATCGAACGAGCATTTATATAGAGCGAAGTAAACATTTCCTCATATACAAGGCGTTTTGTGTCTACCTTATGAAATTGCACGTGGCACAGATTCGATGGAGGCTGTAAAGATCGTTCGCAATCATTTTAAATAAATAAACGATTCCGCGATTGAGCAGCCGAAGAAGAAAAAAAATTACCGACGATTACGTTACTTCCTAATGCGAAATTTGAGCGCAGCAAATAAGCATGCATGAAGAACACAGTCTGAATTGACACAAGTCCGAGTTGGGAAACGCACACCGGAGATTCTCACGGCACGTATCCGGAAGCGGTTTCACGTCATTTTGGAACCAGAGCCGATCACACACTGAACACAAACTTCCAAACGGATTGTCTGTAAACTGTCGCCGGAAAGCATTTGTTGCACCCTGACTGTTTGCGAGCCTTTGTTTGCGTTTGGCCTCGGCCTCGGCCGCGCGAACGGTAGAGTCTTCTCTGCGACGGCGATGAGCTTCTGCTTCAGCCTCGCTTACTGCTGGTTGCTCTCGACGGCGGCGATGAGCCTCCGCTTCGGCGGTGCGAACGGCAGGGTCTTCTCGGCGGCGGCGATGAGCTTCTGCTTCAGCCTCGCTTACTGCTGGTTGCTCTCGACGGCGGCGATGAGCCTCCGCTTCGGCGGCGCGAACTGCAGGGTCTTCTCGGCGGCGGCGATGAGCTTCTGCTTCAGCCTCGCTTACTGCTGGTTGCTCTCGACGGCGGCGATGAGCCTCCGCTTCGGCGGCGCGAACGGCAGGGTCTTCTCGGCGGCGGCGCTTAGCCTCTGCTTCGGCGACGCGTACTCCTGGATCATCTCGACGGCGGCGACGGTAAGCTTCTGCTTCGGCGGCACGCACCTCTGGATTCTGACGGCGACGGCGCTGGGCCTCTGCTCTGGCAGCTCGTTTAGCAGCAGCAGCAGCAGCAGCAGCAGACGGAGGACTTCCATCGGTCGTCTCGCTCATGGCTCAGAAAGAACTGGCAGATAATTTCGCAGTGGCGAACGGCAGCGGCAATTTCGGCTCGGGCGGTGCACATATACAGATCCGCCGCCACCGATCTGGCTCTCTGATTGCCACCGCACAGGGCGAACGGCAGCGGCAATTTCGGCTCGGGCGGTGCACATATACACATCCGCCGCCACCGATCTGGCTCTCTGATTGCCACCGCACAGGGGTTGCATTGGAGGAGGAGCGAAGAAAGGAATTAAGTTCGAGCCGGCGCTTTGACAACCGGAGACTCGCAGGAAGAGGGGGGAGGGGGGCGGCGTGTACACCCAGCGGCAAACGATGGGGGCAGAAGCGCGCGCAGCAAGCGGACAACACGATAAAGGGAGGAGGGAAGAGATAGCAGCGACTGACTGATGCCGCTGACGCCGATAGTGAGTCAACCCCAGCTGCGGAGTTGGTTTCAGGGACAACGCCGCCGATGCCGACACAAACAATATGATACCCTCGCTTCCGCAGCGCTAAGAACCAGGTCTAGCCGTGGGAAGGTGGTCACGTATTCGTCGACGTGCCGGGGCCTACGTGAAATAACCGGCGCGTCGGCAACTGAAGAGCACCCTATCCGCCACACAAGAACAGGGGGGGGGGGACCCTTTCCTCCTCTTTCTGCATGGCGGCGACGGTGTTCTATGCAGTCACGTTATCTTGACTCTCTAGCGGCGTCAGCGGCATCCAGCGGTATCAGTCGGTCGCTGCTAGCGCTGGGGGGATGAAAGGGGGGCGGAGCTGGTTACGAGGCCGACGACAACGCCGACGACGACGCGAAACCCAGGAACGGACGCCAAAGAGCTGCGCTCTAAAAAAAGCGCGGAGTAGCGCAGTCGGCGTATCGCGTGCCAGCTGTCGTTCAAAACGCGCTCCCAAAACCGAAACCGGAAGGAGTTAATCCCATCCGCTTCGTGCGCTGCAGTCGATTCGGCAGTATTCGGTCGCTGTGCTCTAGGGAATGTCCGATCCTGTTGACTGTCTTTCTTTATACTCGGACGCCGGCGCGGGACGCCCAAGCCGGATTTTCTGCGACAGGGGAGGTTTTAACGATGTCGCGTTAAAATAGTTGCCGCGCACCGTATGCTGTATGCGCGAGTGAACGCTTGCGAGGGTGATCCGGCGATCGCGGCTCAATCCGGGATCGCCGAGAGGGGTGACGGGGGGGGGGGGGGGGGGGAATGACAATAAATGCTTCTCCTCCGGGCGGCCCGTGAACCCGCGCGCGCCCGTCCGGTCCGCTGCAATTTGAAAGCCATCTGCGACGTTTAGAGAGCCTGCCAGGCGCAAGGGCTAGCTACGGCAACTGACGATCGCGGCTCACGCGCTCTATATGGAGGAAAGCGGGAATGCAACGCGGGAGGGAAGGGGCCTACGACTCCGCCAACAAATGCGCAGTTTGAACGTCCGCACGCGGTCACGCGCGCCGTATCTTGAAAGGGACCTGCAGGCGGTTCGTACCTTCGTGCGCGCTGTGTTCTCGCCGTTTCTGTGTTGAAGCGATAGACGGCCCGGTCACTTCGCTGGCTTGCTCGCTTGCTCCCACCAGCGTTTTGACAGCGACTGCCCGCGCTTATCGATTGTGATGACTGGCCCCGCTCATAGAGCGGGATGTGTTCATGCCTGCTTGCGCGCGCTGACACCATGCTTGTTAATTCAGTCAGTAAGCGAATGTTTCCCAGTTTATACGGCCGATAAAACTACTATCCTTCTTCGTAAAGCTGTCCACAACTGATTTGCTATCATAACCGATGCTTCGCCTTTCGAGCGAAACTGCGACCTCTTTTGTACGGTCCTGAGTGTACGGCTATGGCTGAACGTTTCCTGGCGACAAAGTCGTTCAACGACACATTTCAATGAGATTTCAATTTTTTTTTTAATGGTCGCATACCGTAACTTAACATTAACAGTATATGCAGGTTTATCTAAAGCTTTTTATTCCTCACAGCACCAAATGCTACTTGATAAATTGCATTCATGCGGTTTACACGGCATTGCGTGTGATCGACTAGCTTCTTTCGTGAGGCATCGTAAGCAATACGTATCAGTAGGAGCATCTCTTTGAGATATTAAATACATAGAGATGGGAGTACCCGGGGGCAACATATCGGGCGACATTTATTCTGTGTTTACGTTAATGACCTACACTCTCTTACCTTACATCCATATGTAACCTCCAATTTGCTATGTTGATGAAACTACACTATTAATCACCGGTAAGACATCTAGCAATATAGAAAGCATCTCTGATGGAACAATGCCGCTGTTTTTAGAATGGACAAAATGCAATTCCTTACTTATTAATACTACAAAGCAAAAGCAATAATCTTCAGACCAAAAATAAGGCTGTAAACTTGCTGATGATTACACTCGGTAATAATGTGATTGAAATAGTAGTACGCATGAAGGTCTGGGGCATATATTTTTCAAACACAGTCTTGGGATGACCATATCCACGAAACTCATAAATAATTGTGCAATATTGTGGCTGTGCTAAAAAAATGTAGACGTATCATGCCTTAACGTATAAAACTAGTACCACATAACTCGTTAACCCTTTCTTAGGTACCCTACGCACACGTAGTAAGGGGAACACCAACAAAAACGAATTTAAACCGACTGTTCCTAATTCAAAGAAGTTGATGAGAATAATTTAAAACGTGTCATGATTTTCACACGCAGCAACTCGGTAAACAATTTAAGGTTATAAATGTAAACGATTATTATAATTATTGTTTCTCCAGTCATACTGCTCGGCTAGAAAAAAAATTCTTTTCACAGCAAGATTTCAGAATTAAGAGATAATATTAAAGCATGCACTACGCGTCGTCCCAATATCAGGCGCATTACTACTCCTCAAAACAGCTATGCAAAACAAGTAATTCCTTTCCCCTTCCAGCTATACTCAATAATCTTGCCAACGGGTTTATAGATGTGTCGCACTTCTAAAAAGGAAAGAAGAAAAAAACGATGCGCGATGAGTTTCTGTGAATTATGTTGTATGTACTTATTTATTTTTAATTTATTCATTAATGTGAAGCTTTGCAATGTACTTTTGCAAAATGCTTATGTTCCCTTGTGAAATCATCGTCTGGACATGTGTGTAAACGTAGTCATTTGTACGAAAACTCTTCGTAAATTGCTGCTGCTTCGCAAAGGGGCAGCCATCCCGTAAAGCTACTGATCTCGGTAGATTTTTGTGGCTACTCCTTCCCTGCATATTTCGTTCAAATAGAATAAATTCAAATTCAAACAATAAAAGGGTAACATTTAGTGACCCTTCAACCATGGTTTGCTGTCTCTTTAATTTGTCTTTTCAACAGGCGCCCTCGACAACTTCGCGTTCTTCATCAGCAGCCCCAGTGCCGCATCCAAACCAGGCGCAGGCATGGTTCCATGACCAGCCCAACGAAAGAGTCTGCTACACAGCGGCGTGTGCGGAGACGGCGAAGGAGCTGCGCGACTCCATCAACCCAGTGGTGTCGCCATGCGACCACTTCCAGGAATACGTCTGTGGACGCCGACGCTTTGAACATGATACCACTTTTGCACAAGAACTGTACGACATGGCAACGGTTGGCAGCTGAGCATAATTCTTGACAAACTTAGACGCACATGTTCAGTACGACGCATGCTGGTCGCGTTCAGCGAAGTGCTTGAGGATGTCCGACTTTGTTAATCTTCTTCATTTTTTCCCTTTGCTTTCAACTCTCGGCTTAGCAGTGTTTAGAACGGCGGGCTCGACAAAGAATGTGCTGTGTTGAGCGCAATCCTTAAACAGATAATAGGACTGTCGGAAAGCTTCCCAGGTCGTCTGATGGGCACTCAGCTCACGAAGATGGGCCTTCTGCCTATATGAACGGCTAGCGATTACTCTGGCTCTGCACAGTAAATGGTTCACGTTGAGGGAACACAGCTCTGGAGTAATAATGTTCTTCGAAGTGCAAAAGGGGCATGCCTAAACGTAAGCAGCTCGTAAACAATGTGGGTCCTTCAGAAGGCACTATACATACAACACTTGCACATTATACTACACATCGGCCTCAATCTCTTTCAAAATTAAACCATAAGTGATTACGTTAAATAATTACCACCGACGTAAAGTTCGATACATGCAGAACTGTATGGCAGTGGTGGAGCAACTCCTTGCCGTTAGATTTCGAAATAATTTACGCTAATTTAGCACAGGCTTATGTGTCGTCACCAAGGACGAAGAACATGCGGGAGCTGCATTTGGAAGACCGCTAAATGACAAATGTCGCATGGAGCATCAGGAGGCCAAGATGTTAAATATTAACCTCTGTGTTCACGCAAAGGAAAGCTGCTTTTACCATAACAAACATCACGGAATGGTTACTTCACCCAATTACATGAGCATTTTGTCCTCGGCATGTAACCAGGGTACTTAAAGGGACACTAAAGCGAAAGAATAAATCAGTTTAGACCAATAAAGCAATGCTTGAGAACCCTGCAGGCAGTCATTTCAAAATAATTCTTTGATTATTAGATGAGAAAATGAAGGTCAAAGTATCAGTATTTGAATTTCGCGCCGAAACCCTAACGCCGGTACGTCAGTGTGACGTCAGGGATTCCAAAGTATGTTTTCGCATTTCGCGCCGCGTTGGCTGAGTAAAAGTTCCCGAAAGTTGCTATGTTCAATATTTGGTTCATTTAGAACACAATGTACTCAATCTGCACCGCTATATAAGTAAGTATGCCCTAGAAGTAAGCAGGCCCACCAATATCCATGACGTCACAGCGACCAGGTGCGGCGACTTCATAGAGGCATCGCCACCCGTCTTTCGGTCTTGCGCTTTTTCTTGCTTACAGCGTCTTATTGTGGTAAGAGTGGTGTTTTTAGTGTCGTAGAAAGGTAATTTGCTGATGCAGAAGAAATGATTTTTTTCTCTTTAGTGTCCCTTTAAGTAAAGCAAAAAAAAAGCTTGTTTTTATTTTTCCACATTCGCAAACAAATCAATACATAGTAAGAACCGCGTTGAAAGTGATTAAGTCCCACACCTGTTTTGGCTACTCAAGATGGAAGATAACACCTTGAGAATAAATACATTGTTCGGCTTATAGCGTCCTTAAAATGTGCTAGGAAATGTATTGGTGTTCCAGTTAATAACTTTAAAAAAAGCGTGCTTCTAAAAGGTAGGGTGATCTCTACGGTAAGGCCGTGGCATTTTTTCGAGCAAGTTGTTGGAGACGGAAATATCGAAAGAGGGTGCTAATTCTAGGGGTCATGCTAAGCAGACATGGCTTCACTAGTCCTCCGCTTCGGTTGCGCAGTAGCAACATGCGCCTTGAACCTAGCAAATGAAAAGAAACGTTAATTAACACATATTAGTTACTTACCGAAATCATCGTTGACCTTTTTCTTGCTGCTAATGTTCACTTAGCGACGTAGCCTATCCCCCAAAATAGCATAGTCTTCTCTTAAGAGGAAGCTGTAGCTCAATTCCAACTCCGATGTCGCCTATTCAAATGCACGTAAAACACAGTAACGCTTTTCCGCGATAACCGCTGGGCAGATTTTAAAGAAAGTTGAGGGAGAAAGTTAAATTTTAGTGACTGTTGCAAGCGTAATATCGATTTAGGGCCTGAATTCTTTTAACGGAATTTTGAAAAATTGGTAAGCTTGAAAGAAATAGAAGCACGAAGCTCACAAGTTCGTCGCATGGCACCTAGAACAGATATCGCAGTTCTGTAAGCTGCATTCATTAAAGCATCCAAAGCGGAGAAATCCAATTATATCAGACGTGAACTTTTTGCATTGTCTACACGAGTTTTGCCAAAGTTCTACACAGGAACTGTTGGCCTATGTGAGAACCATTTGAAATATACCAATTTTGTCCACTTTAGATGCACTATTACGTGCAATTTACATATTTGTGATATTTTTTTCATTGCGGTGTTAGAGTTGCAAACGTGATAGTATCGTTTTCTGAAAATATGCGATTTTTGTCAATATTTATAAAAACATTCATGATTTAAGTAAGAATTCGCTACCAACAGTCACTAGACTATAACGTTTTCATTTCAATGCAAGAAACCTAATCAAATTTGGTGCAGTGGTTGCTGAGAAAAATGGCTTCTCCTTTCCCATGCATTTAGATAGAGGCGCCCGAGCTAAAGCTTCCTCTTAAGTTTTTCTGAAGGTGTTCCGCATCAAAAGAAATACCTGGTATGTTTATTATAACGAAACAAAGACAGAAAACCCTCCTTCCTTTTTCAATGTGCTTCAAAAAACTTCAAGTAAACATGACGAAGTAGCCCGGATCGCAGTCTTCTTGCGAAAAAATCAATACTGGCGTTTGAAAAGCTAAAGATAAGGTGATCCACGATACCACATGGCGAAAAGTTGGACGACTGCGAATGGTGACAAAGTGACGCGAAAACAGCCGGATGCTTACGAGCATCCACACGTTCATAATATGCGCGTTACGTGGTAATAGTGGCAGTCCTGTCACTATTAAGATCATATATACGTCTTTCCCTTGGTGTCTCTGCCGTAGGTAACGCGTCAAGCATGCCTGTTCTCGTGTCCCGCTCAATCAGAATCAAAAGGTCCTGTTTTCCTGGCACTGTGCTTTTCTTCACAAGGACCATTCAATCAATATTTCCCACGAATACGATTTGTTTATGCATCCTGCATTCACTACTATATGTTCGCATTCTCTAGAAATAGAAGTTGGTCACTCCTTAGGCGTACTGAACAATAATTATGGAAATGTACAGAAAGCACAGTAATGCGACAGTTCAAAGCTAGATGCGATGGCTAATTCATCCGCATAATCCTATTGTTACTAAGCTAACACGGTGGCGAAACGAATACCAGGAAGTATTGAGCATTCAGCTGATTCGTGCCAGCAGACAACTTCTTTTTAAAATTAAAGCTTCTCAAAAGTACACACTTCTCAAATTCAATATCTCTCTAACGGTTTTCCATAACGTGTCGCTCACTTATGTTCATTTCGCGCGCATGTCCTTCCGGTCTCCCAAACGAACTTATTCACGAGGCTCGCAACCAGTGATAGCACCGCTATTAACCGAGCAACCAGAAGTGATAGCGAAATCTCGAATGAATCGCCAGGAACAGCGCTGACCTTCCTAACTCTTCCTTCCTTCCTGGCGCAATGCCCATTGAAGCGCCTGTACGAGAAGAACATGAAATTGTTCTCGGCGTCAGCACTACTGCCGATGGACGCTCACCACAAGGCCGCCTACCTGTTGGACTCCTGCATCAAGCGCTTCACAGGACCTGATGTGTTAAGTGCAAACGTGATTCAAGAGTTCGTGAGAAACGAGAAGCTCCATCTGACAGGTCCTCCTGCTGACGTGGCCACGGGACCAGCAGACGTGCTAGCCTTGCATGTGCACCTGTCCTTCGACTACATGCTGGGGGGACTCCTCCACATCCTTCCTAGTGAGTACACGTACTCGAATGGTCATCTGATGTGGCATACAGACAGATAGGTCTCCAAGGGGCTTGCATAAATAGCTTGTCAAGTGGCAGCCCTAACAGCTAGGTAGGAGATGGCTAGTACAGCCCAAGTTCGGTATGGCTGTTTACGATCGGTATGGCTGGGTGAGATCCTGCGTGATGCGATCACACAGCATGAGAGCTCCGCTTATACAGGATGTCCAAGCTAACTTGGACCAAGGTTGTGAAAACCCTATGCGTTCTTCAGAACAGAAATCGCATGCATGCTGTTAACGTTTATCTAAACTTACAATACCATTTTATGCTCGTGTTTTTGATTAATTAGCCGAGATAAATTAATTAACCTTTTAAATACAGCTTGAAACGTCCAGGCGTCAATAAAATGTTGTGGAGCTCCACAAATATTGCCCAACCCACGCACTTCCAACGAGATAGACTTAGCGTGGCCGTTTTTATTCGGTAAAAACAAAAGCGTGCGAAGTTTAGCAAATACCACGTGACAGCGCGCTCTGTGCGTCCGAATGCTCCACCATTACAGCACTCTTAACAGCGCTGTGTAAAAAACATCGCTTGCTTCGCGCCTTTCGTGCTGCCCACGACATAGCTTCGCGTTGTTCTTGGTTCCGAGATAAACGCCAGTGGGTTCGGACGGCAGTTGAAATACAGCGCGGTTCCCATTTCTGCGGTGATAATTGCACACTCACGCTAGCAAAATGCATGCGGAGCAAAAATGACAAGCTCATGAGTTCGAATTTGGGAGGAAGACCCCAACTAGGAAACACGCCTTATAACAAGCTTGATAACGTTGTGTGACTTACACTGGTTGACACAAAAGGAAGAATTGTAAACTGACACGCAAGGTTGCTTTTTAGCTTCCTGTCCGTTCCCTGTCGGCAGAGAATTTGCAATTTCATATTACTTACGTGCCTTTTCCACGTCGTACAAAAGTTTCACATAGACGGCGGAGATTTATTCCCCGTGATGTCTGTCTAAAGGATGTGTTCAAACAAGTCGCCCTGTGCCATAATGCAGTACTGGCATCTTTTCAGCATGTCCGATGTAGCCTTTTGATGACGCAAGACAATATCTCGCTGTAGGCCTCAGCAATCTCTGCCTTTAGCGCTTCTGGTGTAGTTGTAGGTTTGCGGTACACTCAGTCTTTCACATGTCCCGACGAGAAGTCAAGAGGTGTAAAGTCCGGTGGCCTTGCAGGCCATGCCATGCTATGCGTTTGAAGGCTTCGTCAAGCTAGACTCGGGCAAGGCTGCTGCTGTGAGAGGTGCACCGTCGTGCTGATACCAAGTTCGCTTTAAAAACGCAAGAGGTAGATCACAGCGAAAATCTTCGACTGGGCCCACCACGATGTCGTTCACGTACCGCTGAGCAGTGAGCATGGGGTAAAAAAATAAGGGGCCAATTATTTTTCCGTCAAATATACCGCAACCACACACTGAATTACCATTGGTACTGGTGTCTGCTCTGCGCCACCCAATGCATATTCGTATCGCTCCAGTAATGCGCATTAGGAATGTTGACTTGAGACTATCTGTAGAAGGTTGCCTCATCTGTCCAGAGCACTTTCTCAACAAAATCCGGTATTACGTCACTGTTCGTCGCAAGCATCCAATTTGAGAAATCGAGCCACCATTCAAAGCCTCTTTCTTGCAGCTTTTGATGTAGTTGGAGGTGATACGGATGCATTTCAGCCTTCCAAATAACTCTTGACACTGAAGACATTGAAATGCCGACCTCACCACTCGCATCACGCACGCTGGAATGAGGGTTTGCAGTAAAGAAAGCCAGCTGTCTCCTTCAGCCTCTTCAGTGATGGTCCCCTTTCTGTGCCGCGTATTCTTGAAGCTACCTGTTTCCTTTAGCGTCAAGTAACTCCTCAGAATTGTGTTCGCGCTAGGTCTTCCCCCACATTGCCAATTTCTGTATACCTTGGCAGCTTTCCTCTTGTCGCCCCGTGCCGCCGCTTATAAGGCTAAGACCATGTTCGCCTTCTGCTCGCTTGAGTACGGCATACTTTAGGCACTGCAAACAAATTCTTCGTAACGGTTGCGCTGCACGACAGTAATAGACAGTCGAGCTCACATGCATCTAGCCGCTGGCAGAGTTTAGAACAAAAGCGACGTTGTAACAAATGATGCTCTCTCTCGCACAGGCTCCAGATGTATGATGCATGTTTTGTGTGTATTTTCCTATTCCGCATCGACTTTAACGCTGCAAAAAAAATATTGCTCTTCTCGTCATATCGGAATAAACGGCTGATGACGGCGCGTTCTTCGGCGACAGGCGCGAGCGGCTGCTGACAAAAGCGCTTTTTCGGAGCGCCGACGCCAGCCGCTGCCGGTAATGTCAGAGCCGATTAAAGGTTGAAGCCCTTTCTCCTAAGTGAAGGGAAGGCGCGGCGCTGGCGATGTTTTACAAATCACTCATGAGACCGCTGCAATCGCGGCGCATTCGGGCGCACAGAGTGCGCTGTCACGTGGTATTTTTGGAACTCCGCGGGCTTTCGTTTTTCCCGAATTTGCAAATTTGGGTATGAGCCAACTTGTGATTTTGAGGTGGCCCATGTCCAATTGAACGCTGCCATACGTCCTTCGAGTTATGAATACCTCGTGGGCAAGCAAGCCCGTTGAGACGCTTGGCGTGTTTTCATTGGACTTTACCGAGGCGCAGTCAATATGCAAGGTAGAGGTTGCGTATACAAGGAACGCGCACATACCACAGGCTTGCGAGAGCAACAACGAGGGTGACATAGCATTACAGTAATGCGCTCTCCCCTTACGCAACGCCTCACGCGCTACTGCAGCAGCTCGTGTTTTCTTTCGACCGCTCTGCTCCGTCGAGACACGCTCGCGCCCGGCGTTCCGGCTCATTGGTACGGTTTCATTGAAGGGGCCGGATGCGGCGAGAGAATCTGACAATTGCTTACTAAAGCCTAAGCATTCTTTGCCACCGGAAAGGCCATGGGTAGACGCGCATAACATAGGAAAAGCAAGTAAGCAAAACTAAGCAAGAACGAAGTCACAGTCGAGACAAACAATGCTTACGCATCAATAGGGAATTTCTCAGTATTTCTGTAGCTTTTTGTAGCGAGTGTTTTGGTTTTGGCACAAAACACCGTTAGGCCAGGAAATCACTCATATATGGCGTTGAGATGATATATGGACATGTTGAGATTACCCACAGTGAATTCGCACACGGACTTTTTATGACACTCGGTGCCTCAATTTCTTTTTTTTTCAATAAGCGTGCCGGCTTCGGCAAATGGGTTCCTTACGCATGCAAATCCGGAAAATAATGCGTTGGTATGATCTATGGGAATTATTTTGCGGATATCCACAACTACTCGCCGCAATCAATTTTTTTACAGCCCCGAAGGACGCCGTTCGGTTCCTGTCATTCCCAGATCGCTTCGGGCCCATTTCACAACAATCCTACTGCCGGTCACTTTGGCTTCCATAAAGGCTATGAGTGCATTCCCAGTCGCTTCTCCTCGCCTAGACTAGCAACCAGCCTCGCGCTGGTTTCTGCTCGTCATCGCTTCCTGCTCGCTCTGCCAACACCGCAAACGACTGATCGACCTCACCTCCGGCTTAACTAATCATACCCGCACCGTGTCCTAAAGCTCCTTTCGCAGCCGTCTGTATCAACCTGTACGGACCGCTACCCATATCAGCAGGCAGTAATCGATAGATAGTCACAGCTGTAGGGCACTTGACACGATACGCTGAAACAGCCGCATTACCTTCGGCATTCGCAGCGGAGGTTGCGGCTTTTTGCAGCGAAGGTGCATATGACTCGGATCCCGGGATTTCTTTGTCTCCCTCGATAGAATAATAAACAGAAAACCATTCCACAAATTGAAGAGAGAAGTGTGTACCTCCATTAGAATAACACATGTAAGACACACACCAGCATTCGTTTCAATAATGACATGTACAAAACAAGTGTCAAGACCACATCATAGATGATAAGGCGTGTTCGAACAATGCGTTTCCCGGTAAATATTACGTTTGCATAAGCTGCAGATGCCAGAAAATGGAAAGTATAGCATACAAAGGAGGGAGTGACATCAATACACTTTCATATGTAAAAGAAAAACCCGCCTAGTAACTGATTTGTGTTGTGGTAACGCTATCGGAAGGCCACGCATAATTAGGACTCCCGAAGAGCAGAGTGGACGCGATGAGCGGTGACGGGAACAGCAACGTCAATGTTCACAAAGGCGTCGTGCTCAGTCTATTCAGGACGCAGCGGTACCTGCCAAAAGCAAGCCACTCATTTTAGGATAGGACGCCTGAAGAGCAGCGCGAATACGATGAGCGACGGGGGGAACAGCAACCTCAATATGCGCATTGGCGTTGGACTCAGGCTCGGCAGGACCCAGTAGTATGAGGGTCAAAGGTTTGGAACAATGCATTTAATTATCTTGGTGTCAATCATTTCATTCAGTGCATTGCTCAATCGTAGAGGGCTACGCCATATTAGTCTATTGGATCAGGTGAAAGCACAGTTTCGCTGGCCAACGAACTTCACAGCGCGGTTGGAGTCTTTTTCTTGGAAGCCTAGATCGCATTACACCACGGAGCCTCACGTGTCCTTTGAAGAGAACATAGCAAGATGTTTCTGTCGAAACTGCTCGACTACGTTGTCCGTGATTCCAACACCCTCCGTACGATGACTTCTAGTTACCTCCCTCTAACTAATGTACTCACAGAGTGCTTTCATCCCATGCTGTTCGAAATTACGTCACTGTATACAAACTCTCCACACCAACTGGGATGTCATTCTGCCATTTGTGACTTTGTGACAAACACAGAGGAACCTTTACTTTCTACCTCGGAAGATAAAACAGGATCGGGCCTTGTCCGTCGAATTTCGTCGATTACACAGCTATCCATTTAATACGATCACCGCTAAGTTCTTTGCCGTCCTCCAGTAACCTCACACCATAAGCACTATGCAACATCAACGTACGCTCGCCGCTTGCGCGCGCCTTCGATGTCTCTCACGACCACGTCGTCCGCGAGGTACGACTACTAATCGGAAACGTGTACTGACAATGCCGTCGACGTGCCTGGTTACAAGTGCGCTGGCTCCCCAACACGACACGATCACCGAGCTGCTGAAGTCGCCATTTATGAGCACTTTGACGGAACCACGCTCTTGCCGCAGACCGTTCCCGACCAACCCAACTCGCTGCCCCAGACTACTTGTGGCGATGCGTGTGCTGTTCAAACATCACAGGGCTTCACCGTTGCAGCAGTATACCTCTCATCAGGAACCTTGTGGACGGACGTCACTAACTTCTTGCTGCACAACTTGCGTGCGGTGTGCCTCGAGGATGCTCCGGTGATCATTACTGGGTACTTTAAGTCAATGTGCTTCGACGTGAAAACGAGTGGCTTGTCGCGTTCCTTGATGCCGAATTTGGACTTCGCCTCCTGTCGGACGTCACACAGCCTACTACACGTTTAGGTCTTGTGCTCGGAAAGGGTGGCGCATCGCGATAAGATTGCGTGCCATTGCCAACCTACCTCAGCGACCACAGGGTGGTTGTCGCGGTCGTCGAGTGAATTGTGTTCCACTTATATTCACGTGTGTTTACGTCGTAATACTATACTTGGCTCTATTCATTTCTACCCCTCAATAAATATCTCACTTACTTCTGGTCATGTGATTATTGCAATACTATTAATCTGACCACGTTCAAGCGAGCGCTACATCGCATATCTGCCCTGCGCGCCCAGCGTGATCTGCTGTGCGTGCGATGGCGGCCACACCAGGGTGACAACGAGCCGAGACTGCTGCTTGCATTCTACCATTATGTACACTATCTTACCCCGTGCCATTTAGTCAAGGCTATCTCATCTACCCATTTTCCGACGCCCGGCATAGATGCAATGCTGCCCGCATTGGCGACACAGAACGTTTGCACCTGCACGCGCTGCACACCAGAGCCGCTTCTCATCAACGCCACTGTTTCACCGAGGCTGTAAGAATTGGGGTCAGAGATGAAATAGATGATAGCTGGCCCATGCCGTCGTCCGGCTCATCCACGATAAGGACGTTGTTGAAGGGAGGGACTTGTTCTCATCGAGTACGAGGAATACGGGATTTATTTACAATATCTGCATGAAGGGTGGAGAACAATACAGTTCATCAGTCTAGCATGACTGAAAGAGAATGCACACTGAGCAGCCGCCAACTGCTGCTTAAAAGCACTCTGCCCTCCCTAGATCCCTCGGTGAGGGAAAACAGCCGTTCAACCTTCGACCAATGGGAGCGTCCAAAGTCATCGGAGTCGAACCGCCTTTGAGGGGAAGGGTTCACACACTCACTTCCACACTTTGGTTTCACCGAACACACCGAGGTGAGAGGGTTCTTGTAGACAGGGGTCTTGACCCGAGCAGGCACCTCTTGATGCCAGAGCTGACCCCGCAGTCAGTAGCCGCCGCAACTGTCCATTGACTGTGAAGACTTCGGGGGACGTGAGATTGCACCGCAAAATACCCTGTTCCAGGAGCTCTGTTGCTCTAAGCGAACCGTGATGGCGACGGCGTATGAACTAACAATACTCGGTCCGCCGACCGTCACTAGACATGCCGACGCCGTTGGGCTGTTGAGGCGGCGCATTGTTGCCCTTACAAAGCGAGTCGTCGTACCGGGCTGGGAAGGGTTCGGAGGTCGCTTCTGCGAAGATCGCCAGCCCCCGCAGGCCGATCGTAACAACGTCTTGTCGCGGTCATCGAATCTCTGTCTTATATTATCTTGGCTATACGCCGCGGCACACCTGTTTGCTTACCGAGGTCATATTTACTACAATTCATATTGCTCCTAAAGCTGGTGGCCCTACTACGCACAACCTTCCGATGTGTTGCGATCTCATTAATCGCTTTGCCCTTGTGCCGAAACTGTGACTTCTTATATAACGCTGCTGTTTTTGTTTCCTTAAAGGAGCTTTCTGGTATTGGCAAATTTACTTAATTATACTGAGACCATACTATGGCCCCTATCAGAAGCGGATTCATAAAAGAAGAAGAACAACAAACAAAGTAAGCCCCTACTAAGAATCCAGCACTCGTATCTGTACTCTCACAAACAAGCAGAAAGAACAAATTTTTCTCGGAAAAATAGGCCCGCCATGGATCGACATCACCGTTTTCCGCGTGAAGATACTTTAACCGGTTGCATGTAGGCCAGTTATTTAGTTTTAGTCATGTATTCGAAGTTGTGCTACATAGTTCTAACAAGAGATACACGAAGAAAACACTGTCATAGACACGCATCATCTTGTGTGTGTGTGATCGTATTCGGGATGATGCTTTACTCCTTCGTGTGTGTATTAATTCTTGCAATAATAACCAGCGAAACTTACCAATCATGAAGATTCTTTGCAGAGTTTGTCGAGCAAAACATTACCATGCATTTATTTTCTGTTTCCCAACGAAACAGGGAGTAACAAGAGGCATTCAGACATTTGAAAACGAGAAAGAAATTAATAAAAGGGGGAACAAAAAGCTCAAAAGAAATGTATAGTATTGGGATGTCGGCCGGTTAAGAATAAAAATCAACTGAAAATCAAATCAATCAATAAAAATGCAAATCTTGTCGAAAAATGAGAGGAAACAGAGTGATGAAATATTGGGTGTCCCAGCATACCTTAGCCGAGCAGTTCAAAGAAAAAACGGTATTAAGGAACACGGTGCAAAGTACGATCTTAAGGCCTACAGTGTTCATTTGTCAGAGGCCTGACTAGGGAATACCGCAAGTCTTATAATCATACCTTATAATCGGACCTGCGTTAAAATTCTGCTAAAGAAGATATCAAATTAATTACTAGAAAATTAAAAGAATAAAAGTTGTCAGAAAAAAAGTCGCAGTTTCGTCCGAAAGGTGAAGCATAGATTGCGATAATAAATTAGTAGATAACTATACGAATTAAGGATAGCAACTTTATCGGCCATGTGAACTTGTAAACGTTCGCTTACTCAATAGTTAACAAGCACGGTGTCATGCGCGCACAGGTAAACATGAACACATCTCGCTCGATGACCGCGAAAACTCGCTGTCAAAACACTAGAGAGAGGAATTACGGCAGCGGCAGTGAGCGCATTGACCTTCGTGCTGTCTCTCACTTCAACGCGAACGAAACGTCGATAGCACAGCGCATACGAAGCTACCGGGACTACGCGCACTCTGCAAACATCGCAGATCGCTCCGAAGACGAGGCCCGTGCGGGCGCGCACTTTTGCCACGTCGCGGATCGCTGTTGAGATACGCCGCCTGCACGGTTGCGTCGTAAGCGGAACCGCCTGAGAACACCCTTCCTCCCTCCGTCGCCTCACCTCCGTGCCTCGCGCAGGACAGGAGAGGGCGCGCTTCTGGCCCGCCTTCCTTACTCACGCACGCGGTATTGAGCCGAGTTTGCCGGCTCAATCACTCGCTGTCACTCGCACATACGGAATACTGTGCACGGCGACGATTGTCTCACCCGTGGACTTTATACGGAACCTCACGGTGATGGCAACGCGACGCCGACCGCAGAATTTCGCATCGAATGTTCATATAATTGCCATCGCAATAAAATGGTGGAGTGTTCTGAGATAACTGGTCTTACAGGGTATTGTCGGCATCGACTCCCTTCAAGGACCGTCGCCAATCTGCACAAATCAGGGGAGCAGTCGTGTGCATTGAGGCATCCAAGCCCTAAAGGAGCAGATCATTTTTGTGCCTAGTTCTCATCACCCTTTCCAACTTGAATATTGTACGTGCAGGCCCAGTGCATAAAATTTATTGTATGAATTGAACCTGGCCGATTGCAAAGTAAGCCTTGACGAAGGCTCGAGAGAGTTTGTCGTGCAAGCATTACTTGTTCGTTTGTGTTCTTTGTGCGACTCATGTGGGAGCCCTGAAGCGGAAGAGTCACCGAACAGGGACACGTGGCTGCCAAGACTACAATTGCGCATGGAAAGCGATACGATTAAGACAGTGAATAAGTGAATAACGAACAGCAATAAAGGCAGTAAGAGACAAAATAGAGACAGATAATCAAAGTTTACTCATAGATCCCGTTCAACTACCACCTACGTCGACCTTGTCTTCAGCGTATACACTTGGTTGACCCTTCGTTTTTATTGATTGAACACGTTGAACGGCGAAGTCACAGATCAGGCTTGAAGGGTACTACGCAAGAGGCGGAGGCAAGGTTTGATATCCTGTCGACAGAACAAGAGTCCGTAGTTGTTAGTCAGCCGCTATAGAAGGTATAAACGCGTACATTTGTGTAGCCCAGTAAGTCATAGGGGGGACATGTTAACAGGTCATGACGCAGAAATTTTCAGAATAGTGGGTTGGAGCGCATACGAGAGGCCATTGCAATACACGACCAGAATTTTCCTTAATCCTTAAGGAGAAACATGTGAAATCATAGCGTTGTCGCGGTAATGGACAGTTTTAGAATAAAGATTGTCGCCTTATGTATGTTAAACGCAAGCACATTTGCGCGACGTTACGGTGCGCTTCCCTTCAAGACATTTCATTTAACGTACAGGAACGCAGCCGTTCGAAGGACGTTGTTACATCTGACGCTGTTACAGCACTGGGGGCTTCACAGTTACCTACAGCGTTGTTCTTTAACGTCCCAATCTGCAAGCTGTCTGTCCTCTATGTCTTCATCTGCCTCCCTCCACTTCCTTAACAGCCAGTACTCTGCCACGTTTTCCCCGGGCTCCTTCTCCAGTTAGAGACCTTGCATTTTCTTCGTGCCGACATTTTTGTGCTAGGTGACCACGTCGACCGCAATGATAACGAGCAATACTCCAACGGCAGGCATTACTATTGTGCTTCACGCTGTCACAATGACCACGTTCGGCCGATACCTCTTTCGGTGTGCTTGACTGCGCCTTAATTGTAAGCACCGCGGACGCGTCTGCGGCCATCTTATGGGCATCATTATCTGCAGCTTCAGCTGACAGTGCCATTGTTTCAGCGTCGTCTAAGGACAGATCTTTCTTGGTCAAGAGTAGTTTGTGCAGTGCACTTGATCTTATGCCGCACACAATTCTCTCCCGTACACCGTTCGGTCTAGCACAGCACCAAAATTGCAGTTGTCCGCAATTCGACGAATTTCAGTAATGAATTCTTGAACACTCACAGTCAAGGTGGCAGTGTTTGAAAAAGCGGAAGCTTTTTGCTATTTCGTGGCGCTTATGATCAAAAAACTCCTCCAAGACTTTCACGGTGTCTTCGTACTCCAATGAATTCGGCGTCTTCGGCGCTACTCTTCCTGCTAATATTTGAACGGTGCGCGTGCTTAAATCTGCCACCAAAAGCTCTCGTTTCTTTGGTGACTCTGTCATACCCATTGCCTCAAAGTATGCCTCTGCCTTAATGACACACGCCTTCCCTTCCAGTTTTCTGTTTCGTCGAGGAAGTCGGGCAGTTGCTGGTGCGCCATCGCCGATTCGTCGCACCGTGGCGTAGCGTAGCTGCCGTCCTGTACTTGGAGGTATTTGCCAGTGTTTTCTTTCCGTTTCTCGTTACCACTGCTACATCGTTAGTTGGACACTGCGCTGGACGAAGGCGAGCTAGATGCAAGCTGACAAGCTCGAAGAATGGACGTTTATTTCTAGTTCACGTCGCAATATAAGGACAAGTGCAGGAAGGAGAGGAAGGGAACCAAGGTGAGAGAAACATAAGATAGGCAGCCAGAATGGCACTTGTAGTTGTCGGCTTCAGTTGAGCCGAGAAACGATAAGAATACCGTAGTTACAGCAGACGTTGGAAGACTGAGCGCCGTCTGCTGCCTTGTACCAACCGAATCCAAACCAAGGCGATCCATTCGCCACCATTCTGTTGTTATGCGGACGCGTCTCATTTAGGCATTCGGACGCCGGAATCGCCGAACTATCTCGGAAATTGGACGTGCTACGCGCTCATAATTAACGTTACAGGTGAGTTTAGAGGAAGCAAAAGCTCATTCTTATAGTTAGTGGCGATCAACTAGAGCGAGAGGATTGCCATGACGAGAATTCACGCTGAAGAGAGAGCCATGGGTGTCACCATATTGGAAAACGATATTTCTTAGCGTTCGCAGACGTTACGAACGTTAAACTCGACAAATAACGTACGCCATTGAGTTTCTAAATATATAGTAGCATGAAACTCTATCACGTGCGTTATCATAGCACACGTAAACCACTAAAACCCAATAACGTGCAGAACATGCGCAGTGATGACAACGCTATTTCTTTAAGTACAGAATGAGTTTACGTTTGGTTTCTAACGCTAAACAAAACGCTGTCTAATGACACAAGGCTCGGAAGATTGCAGGATATATCGAAGGTGTTTGAGAAGGGCCTAGGGTTCAGGCAACTGGCTGTGGAACGAAAGACGATAGACGTAACTTTAAGGCTACAACGATATGGGTTACAAAGGGAACGGTATCGGTCTGTGTTCGAGTTGGGATTCAGAGGGGGAAATGGAGTTACGAAGGCCATGCAATGCATGGAACAGGTTAGTCAAACAGAATGTGGGCCGTGGGGAGGGAAGCGCTGCCGTAAATGGCAGGGGATTAACTCTTCGATGTCCAAGCACAGTTCCACGTCAAGGAGAATTAGAAGCGCTTCTTCACTATTGGGCTATTATTCAGAGCACATTTGTGCAAAAGAACAAACAAGAATTTTGTTCGCGCTTGAAGATAATTAGCTCAGCTATGAATTACTGATTTGCTGTTTTTATATCCACAACAGGAAACGCGTTCCAGCGTATCATAAGCGCTACAATAGTGCTATGTGTTAAGTTACACGGGCTTAAATCATTATTTTGAGGCATCAAACTCAGCGCAGCATACATGAAACATTGAGCATCACAGGACTAAGCGGTGTAACGAAACTGGGAAACTTACAGCCACATGACAGGGCCAGGTGACGCGAGGCAGGAGTAATTGGAAATGGGTGGGAGAATCCTTTCTCCTGGAGCGGGCATAAACTTGGTTGGTTGTGGTTGTGACGACGGAGCGTACGAGCGGCCAACCTCGAGGCTATGCCTATTCAGAGACATGTAAACATCTAGCGCTGTGCCACAGTTCACCATTGTCTTTGAAAACTGCAGCCGCGAGGGTGCAACAGTTACGGCTTGTACGGGTGCGCAGGCACTCCTGGCTGCCTATCGGTTGGACCGGCTCCCGCGTGGGCCGAACACATGAACCGCTACACAAAGCTGAAATCTAACGTCTACGTCTACTTCATGATGTTGGCTGCACTCGGCAACGCTCATGCCACGAAGAACCTCATCAAAGAATGTGTAGAGCTCCACAACAGCGTCATAGCAGCCTTCGCGACTGGCATACAGACTGCAGTGGCTTCTGGCCTCAGCATGGTACAGTATTAAAAAAAAGGGTTGAGCGCTATCTATAAAACGTAGAAATGGAAGCCGCCTTCACTCTCTTGCCACAGTGTATGATTTATTCTCAAAAGGATACTTATGAGAAAGCTAAAGCAGCTCAAGCTGACTTGCTTAAAATTCGAATCTATCTGGCATTCTCCTACATGAAGCCACTGTTTATCGGCAGAAGAACGAAAAGTCCAGTCTTTATACTTCACGGCGTAACTGAGGCCACAATGACGTCACCTAGACGTCACGAATTTCGTGTTATTGTAAGAGCACCGTTGGGTAGTTTTTGAGCAGGAAAGGCCAACTAGTGCTGCCTGGTTCAGTTCCTCATATGTTTCTTTTTCAAATGCATTGTAATCGTTTCTTTTAACGAACTAACGATGCCAAAGTCAGGGCGGTCCTGAAGAGGGGGAAAAAAAAAATTAAAGGCTTAGTCAACAATGTTTTGCTCTTACGACGTCTCTGGAGAACCAGACAAACCATTTATTACGGTGATACTGGCGAATTCGCAAATGCAGTGTAGCATCATCTACAAGTATAGCATAAGAAGAAACTGGAGAGAAAAATATTCTGATCAGTCCTAGTAAATTTCCGTAATGCGAACAAAAAAATTCTTAGCTTAAGAAAACACCTGGTAATCTAGAAAAGACGTGAAAACGAAAGGCGGGTGCCGCCGTGATGCCAGAAATTTCAACGTCGTAATTTTGACGCATTGGTTGGACACAGAAACGCATTTTGCGGTGCCGCGTGCGTCATCAGGTAAATTGAACAAACAATTCGATATCATTTATTTCAGTCCACATGGCTAGCTTTTCATGTAGAAGTACGGGAGTAGAATTTTATTATTATTGGCTTGAGGTTTACATTATAAACATCTGCCGTTGGCAACGAAGCTGGTAACTAGGAAGGCAATTATTTCAATTATTAAATTGATTGCTTTGGTTTTCATTGCAAATGACGTCCGCCGGGCCAGATAATTCATCCGTATAACAGGTCCGTCGTTCGCCTCGTAATGTGAAAAGTTAGACGAGTCTGTCATTAATTATCATACCATGCTCGTGTTGTGTGTTCTTCTGTCCTGGTTGGTTCGCTACTTCACCAACACGGTATGGTGCAAGTCGACTACGTTTCCCGCGAAAGCTTATGTAGATTATATGAGAATATAATGGATTTTTTTTCCTGATAATAAGATTATTCATAATCTCTCTCTGCCCACCCCTAGGAATATGCTCTCTCTTCCTCCGATTTGCAGGACCGTTCAACGGTATACACGAAGGCGAACCTCGTAGTCATCGACGGTATAGAGGGGCAGGCGTTCGCCGAAGCAGTGGCAACCAAGACCCCCTACCCACGAGACGCCGCCGTAGACATTTTCCCGGTAATGCCGTTCGTACTGGCGGCTATATGGCGTGGGGTCAGCTCGGAGAAGCTGTACCTGTGGACCGGATGGAGTGTGCTGGACCAACTGGCGCGATACGTGTACGTTTATATAGGCGAAATAGTCGGAGACAGAAACTTCGTTATTGGATGCGTGCAAAGGATCGCGCACGCCTTCGGAGTGCCCTTTGCTGCCAATGCCCTACATGTCAGGTGAGATCCTGTTTCTATCAAATACAAATAATTTACAGAATGTTCGGCGTTAGAACCTACGTACGAAGTAACATGAACGAACCAGCGCTTTTATTCGTTCAAGTCAGTTAGGGAAGGGACTTCGGACACACACACACAAAAAAAAAAGCTGCTAACTGTTAGCTAGAGGACAACTTGGGTCCTGAAAATAATTACCAGTTATGTGCAAGTGCAGATGTAAGTTCAAGAATTATCTTAAGAGGCGGCAATCAGTCACCAGTTATGCCAGCGTGCGATAACGAAATAACACTTTAACCATGAAGGACCAAGTACTACGAATACATTCTGGGATTTTACGCGCAAGAACCGCGATCTCATTATGTGGCACGCCTCAGTTGGGGGCCATGTATTATTCAGCGCTACCTGGTTGGTTCTCTGGACAGTCTTTAATGTGCGCTCAATGCACGGTGCGCAGTCGTTCTTGTGTTTCGCCTCCATCTAAATGCGGGCGCTGTGACTGCGATTTGGTTCCGCGGCATCGAGCTTAGCAGCGCAAGGGCATAGCCACAAAGACAGCTGTGCGGATATACCGAAGTACACAATGTGGAATATTGGGGAATGAAATATCTACGAAAAAATTGCACAGGGAAATGAACGTAAACAATTCTAACATAAATATATAACAATATTATTCGATACCTTTAATTGAATATAGCTTAATAGCAGCGAGTTTGCAACGCAAAGAGGAAGCGGGAAATACTTGAGCTAATCGGTTATTCATATAGTAAAATATATCTTATTGCAAAAACAGGAAAGATATATGGCAACCTTATTAACCTACCTTCTCTGTTTTCTTCTAATTTTCGTTCCCTTTTTTTTGCAGTTTCATTAAATTTTGTAGTAAAAGATTTTCACTAATGTCAAAGAAAGCTTCCACTTAAATGAAGTTGGGAGTCAGCAAATAGACTAATTATAGCTTTTTTCGTCCTCGTCCGCTTCTCTACTGCAGCTTCTAGGTCATATGTACTAAGTATAGGGTACGAAACCATGGATTCCGTGGTGCAGAGTGCAAAAAGAAAGAAAGAAACACTTGGCAATGTTCACGTACGTTGCGTGGAATAGAGGAGACGCCCGTCTAGTTTACCTTATGTTGCATTTATTCTTACAAGGAAGTGCCCGAGGACTGCGATACTCTTTAATGCGAAATTTGAGCGCAGCTCGACTCGTGTTTCCATTTCGCGATACACTATGAGTCAAAGAATTTGAGACCGAAATCACCGTACCGACCGACGATGGGCCGGTGCCGTCAGCTCCTTCGCAGAGGGAGTGGCAGTGTGGGAACGCTGGCATAATGAGCGGCATATGAGCCAGCTGGGTTCGCCGCGCTCCCTCACAGGTTGCAGAATCAAGCTTCTTTCCTTTCTTTAGATAATAATAACAATAATAATCAGTATCATCATCATCAGCAGCTGGGGTAGAAGACGACGACGAACGCTCGAGCAGTGGCACGAGCGCGCTCGCGTGGTTGCGCCGCATGATACCGACGCTCAACCCAGGAACGGGCGTCTAAGTGCTGCGCTCTAATAGAGAGTTCCAGAATTGAGGCCCCAAGCACCTCGGGACCTTAAGAAGATAGCGGGCCACAACTGAACATGCGCAGAACGCAAGGCAGCCTCGAGTCCTTGCGTTATGGTCAACCCAAAGATCCTAAACTCGAAAAACTGCGCGGGGGTCCCGAGCCGCCTTGAGTGGCTCGCGCGAGCATCGAGGAGTCGCGTGATAGCCAAGAGAGACATACGAGCCGCAGCCACCCGGAGCTCGGATTGCTCAGTCAAGTTATGGCGCCAAGCATGACTGGCCACTGAACTTGGTATGAAACCTGAAGTGAGAGGTAGTACAGCTGCAGTAAAGATGTCTGCAAAAGACTAGTGTGTCTACGTATTGAACGTTTATTGATTTCCGTGCAGGAAAAATATATACACAAGAAAAACGAGAACTTTACATGGTGTTTCGAACACAAATTCATGATGCTGTTTTTTCTAAACAGAACGTCAAATATGCTATCCCCGAAAATTCATTATGATATATAGTTTGCAACCTCCCTTTGCGAGCTTGATAAGCAATCACGTCTTGCAGCGGAAGTAAGAGGAGGTTGGAATGAGACGTTTAATTCACCGGGAGTAACACGCGTGGAAGCCGACACGAACAGGCTGCAGCGCCCAGCGCCCCGTTAGAGCGTCGTATGCTGTGCTGTCGTGCCATATCTTCTCGACGCAGCCATTTGACCGTAGTTGCATATTCTTTAAATCACTCCGTCCGTAAAAGCATACCGCGCTACAACTGCAGCGTTTTCGTGTATCATGAGTAGCTCGTACACAACAAAACCAGAAAATTGGGACGATATCCGCAGGCGATGTCTTCTCGTCAGGTACACTTGGCAGTATTTGCAACTAAATACGTGCTATCCGCAATGCGTACGAAATACAACTAAACGCAACTAAATACGTACTATCAGCAACTCTGACGCCGACTTGGAGTATATTGGAAATGAGCCACTCGGTCTGTGCTAGTCTCCTATGAACCTCTTTGATGTCGGCTTCGGTTACTGGGTATGCGCCACTCTTTAATGATAGTCTTTGAGGCCAAGTTGAATAATTAGGTATGTATCACAGGAAATGTCCCATTCTGCAATGACGAAAATGTTCGCACGCACCACCGGCGTGCCATGTGTTATTTCGGAATCCACGTGCAGGCTTCGCGGCGGCGACGCTAGATGCCGCCGAGTGTTCCGAGGGAAGCGCGAAAGAGGAGTCCCGCCGCAGTACACGCCTCATACATACCTCGTTTCGGCGGTGGCAATACGTTGCATTCGCTAGATTGATTCAATGCTAACTAATGACTGTCGACAACCATCGTGAGGTGTATTCTACCGGACTTTTTTTAGCGAGGTTAAAAGGTACCATAATGTTTTAAAGCGCAAGCTGGGCGGCATGCGACACAGCACCATTTCGAACGGAATGCTGATCATCATCAGATTATTCATCGTCACCATTATTGTCATCATCGTTGGCGTCATTTTTATTAGACGGTGCTGATGCAACAAGCATTTTACTTGTTTTCTGTCCTGCGCATGTTGGCCTCTCCAGCCAGGCGCTGCGGAACGAGGTGAGCGCGAAAGTTCGCGCTATCGTC
Source organism: Dermacentor andersoni (assembly GCF_023375885.2). Taxonomy (NCBI): domain Eukaryota; kingdom Metazoa; phylum Arthropoda; class Arachnida; order Ixodida; family Ixodidae; genus Dermacentor; species Dermacentor andersoni. The sequence continues at coordinate 133,845,205 of NC_092818.1, forward strand.
GAGTGCTTGACGCAGAATGCAAACCGCTGGATTCGTCCGCCCGTCGCCTCAAGGAAGGGAGTCCAAGTGATCGTGGGTTTTCCACCGGAAGAGGACACCCCGGAGAAGCGGAACGCCCGCTACGCATCTTATCTAGGTGAGGAAAGAGAGCTCGGCGAATTGTGTCTCACCGTGGTGGGGACCATCGTTGCCATACGTTCAGTCGGGCTCTCGTGATCACTTGATTATAAGCACTCTCCAGAAACCACTCTATCGCTTTAGCACAAATGATAATTACTATACAAATTTATACCCCCTCTCCCCCCCCTCTCTCTCCACACACACGCACGGGCGCGCTGGAGAGAATGGTTGTGTTGTAACGTACCAGCACCTCGCTCGTACCGCGATGCTAAAGTCTGGGTCCTGTATGAAGCACAGGGTTTTATTGTTGCTGGGTCTAGGGGAAGGTCTCCCTGATAGAACCATGTAAAGCCGAAAAAGAAAGCGTCCATTGGTGATTCCCTGGCGTAAACGTTCGAAGGGACGATCGTTATACAAGGTGTTTATTCTTACCATACAGAGTTTTATAAAAAGGCGATAAGACCAGTGAACGTGGCGTTTTTGCAGACGAGTTCCAGGTCAAGGCGGAATTGTCGCTAATGAAGTGAACTTCTGATGACTGATTAACAACAATTTAATAATTAACTATTTATTATGGTTTACTGTAATGGCGAATTTGAAGGAATTCGCATTTTAATGCACCCTCATTTTCTTGCATTTTGAATGTCGCACCTAATTCGAGATATTTATCATCGAAGTTCAACTGGAAATCCAGACGATATCGGAACCGAGCGGCGCGGGAGCACAGAAAACACGGCACCGCTGTCATATCAGACCGAAGCGCCTCGTGGGGACAAGCGCGAGGAAGTCTGAAACCGAACCTTTCGGCCAGTCGCCATAATGCAATGCCTTATTCCGGTAGAGTAACAGTAGTAATGGTAATTTACAGTAATGGTAGTAATGGGAGTAATAGGAGTAATGATAATTTTGGAAGCGCGCCGCCTCTAGTCATGTTGCCGTTTCTTTTGCCTTATGCCGCATCCCGTATTCACGCCGCTTCTCGGGAGTCCTAGCTATGCGTTCGTTGCGTACTCGCAGCGGTGCTACAATAACAATAAAATCAGTTGCTGGGCCGGTTATTCTATATAAGAACGACTGGAGACGTCACTCATCCCGTCGCAAGCTGCCATCACCGCGGCAGCTTGCGCAGCTGTAATTATTACCGGCAAGGGTATACGCGGGGAGCGCTACTGCTTCTCATTGTTATCAGGAGCGCCTTAACAATGATGTGGTTTGGATGTTTGTTTTGCGCTTGTTCCTTATTGAAATTGCTACGCTTGCTACGTAGCAAGGTTAGCAAGGAAGCTCCCGAACAAGTTAAGGACCGCGCAAGGAGCGATGTAGCGAAAGATGTTAGGACAGGAGGAAAGCTGTGGACCAGAGATCAAAAGGATTTCGTTATTTCTTGATGGATTTTCCTTGTGCACAACTGCGGCCGCGGGCTTACGTATAGTTAGCGTTATGTTTCGTGGGTTTCCTGTAGAACCGGAATGATGCATTGAGCGGAAGCTTTAGCTCGTGCCCATCTCCGACGCCAGCTGGTCAAATACATGTGAAACGCAAGCATGCTTTTATGAGAAAACCGCTCAATTGAATGACAATTGTTGCATTAAAAGAAAAAAGCTAAAACACAGTGATTGCAGCAAACACAATTTAGTTTTAGGCCATGGCAACTTTTACAGAAATTGTCGGGAATCGGTAAATCTGAAAAACAAAAAGAAATAGCAGTACGAAGTTTACAAATCTGTAACTGAGCATCAAAAACAAGCATCGGATTTCTATCAACTGCATCCGCTGAAGCATCTAAATTGGACAAATTCAATGTATGAAATTACGACTTATGTGAATTTGTTACATATGTTTGAAAGGTTTTGCAAATGTTATAATCATAAGTTAAAGGTATATTTCAGGGTGGTGGTGCATAATATTTTGTCCGCTTTATATGAAGTATTCGTTAGAGCTTACAGAATTGCGATATCGTACTGAAGTACAGAGTTGCAGACCTCAAGTCTTGGTTGTTGAAATTTCGTAATTTAAAGAATTTATGCAAAAAAAGAACGTGCCTACCTGAATGGAAAATTCGCTTTCTGAAATCACTATGTTTCGACTGTTTAAGTTCAACATAACCCATTAATTTTGGTTCAGTAGTTTTCATAAGAAAGGATTGGGATTTTCCATGTAGGAGCCCCCAGCTAAAGCTTCCTCTTAAGTTCGATTTAGAATAATATATTTGTTGGTAAAATAGCTTGGGAATGAAGAAGAGCAAAGAAAGGGAGAAGGCAGCAATGTTAATCAGAAGGGCGTCTGGTTGGCTAAAAATCACTAAATGCGTACTTCTGGAATTTTATAACGGTTAGAATAAATATGCTACTGCTGTGTGTACCGGAAACTTTCAAAGCGCTAAACTACAAGGTGTCTTACAGACGTCCTGTTCTAATTCTCTAATTATTCTTAATACGCGACGCAAGTGTTATCAAGGTATAACTTGACAATCTTAAACATGCACAGCCTTTATGCGACCCTACAGAATCTAGCAACATTTCCAGCGGAGCTGTTTCCGTCTAGCAGTTGCAGTAGGAATTTTAATTGCCTGTAATTTTAATACACAGCTTAAAAGTTTGCGCCCATACGCTTTTGCAAAGTACTCATATGCACGCTTAAACCCCATTTCCTCCACAATGAAAGCCAGTGTCAGGTATAGTTCTCCAAGGACGCTTTAAAAATTGAATAATGGGGTTTCACGTGCCAAAATTACAATCTGATTATGAGGCACGCCGTAGTGTGGGATTTCGGAAACTTAGACCACCTGGGGTTTTTAACGTGCACTTAAATGTAAGTGCACGGGTGTTTTCGCATTTCGCCCTCATCAAAATGCGGCCGCCATGGCCGGTACTCAATCCCGCGACCTCGTACTCAGCAGCCGAACACCATAGCCACTAAGCAAACATGGCAGGTCGCCTTAAAAATGAGTATAGCGCTTCCTTAAATCCGTAAACAACCGACACGAATTGAGCTTTGCACGCAAGTCTGCCGTAACATGCGCCATTTCTAAATATATGAAGTCGTTGCCTAGTCAAGTTGACCAAAGACAACGGGGATGTCTACTAAGTGCGTCGTATTACGTATGAAAATAGGGGGAAAATTAGTAGTCACTAATTATCCGCAGAGCTCATAATTAAGCCAGAGAATTCTGAGTTGGTGCTGCAGTGAAGAAACTGCTAATTTCTTTCACAATGCTGGTGTTGTCAGCATCCGCCAATTGTACTGTTATCGAATCGGTGCATGGTTTAAACTTAAAATTATTCTATATTTAAAGTATCTGTCAACAATTGTTTAAGAAACAAAAGAACATGACTATAAGACGAGGAAAGGCGATACGTGGGAAGTGCTAACTGCACGTTTAAATTCTGACGTCTTTTAAATTCTTACGAATCCGTCAATTTTGATTTGGTGAACTGCGACTCAAGCAAGTTAGGCTGGAATTTTGTAAGCGTGACACCACAGTACGATTACGTAATAAATATTCACCGTTCATCTGTTCATTGATGATTGTGTTATCTATAGAGGAATTAAAGGAAGTCGCAGTTTGACCCGAAAGGTGAAGCATCGATCGCGATAGCAAATTAGTAGGTAGCTATACGAAGTAAGGATAGTAGCTTTATCGGTCTTATAAACTTGTAAACATTCGCTGACTAACTAAATTAACAAGCACGTTGTCACGGGCACACAGGTAAACGTGAGCACATCTCGCTCGATGACAGCGAGAACTTGCTCTCAAAACGTCGAGGACGCTTAAGCTTCGCCTCTCAGAGCGGAACACGATAGCGTTCAAGGACCCCTGGCTGCTTCTTAAGCTTCCCGGCAACTACAGCTTATGTAACCGTAATGTGTACCGGGAAATGCTGGCCGCGAACGCTATGTACGAAGGCGAGCTTTCTAGTAGAAACGCGGCCTCTTGCGTGGGCCGCTATGCAGCAGAGGCGAGCGCCACCTGGAGGTCTTGCAAGGAACCGGGTGCGCCGCTTTATTACTTTTGAGATTTGCGCGCGCTAGTCTGGGAGGCCAGGGACGATCTATGAACGGTAGAAAAGCTGGAAGAGGTGTTTGTGCGTTTTTCTATTTTTCCCGTAACAAAATTATGTTTTCTCGTATATTCAAATTACATTCCGACGCTTACATGTCTGTAGGTTGTGTGTAAGTCATACTTTACAATTTTTCTCCGTATCTTACGTTGAGAAATTCAATTCGTTCAGTAACTTCCCTGCCCCGCGTGGAGGGCCTGCGTCGTTGGGTACGTGTGCTTACTGGGCATGAGAAACCGCGCTGAAATGTTTCTCACACTTGAGAGGTCGATCATAACAGCCCGTCCGCCGCCACACGAGGTCTGAAAGGGGTTGCAGCATCCAAGCACCTCGAAGAGACAGGTAGGCTCAGTGCCTCTGCTTCGCTTCACCATTCAGTGCAAGGAAATGAGTAAACCACGCCAAGTCCAAGGCACATCAAACAGAGAGCCCCCAGCCAACAATGACAATTGCCAGGTTCACAGGTTCTTCAAATAAAGCCTTATTATAATCATACCTGTATTCTCGTTCGAGATTCCCGAGAATTAAGAAAAGGAGAAAACTAGACGTCAGTGCGCATTTTAACCATCATGCCTGCGTTTTTTCTTTCTCTTTCCTGAGAAAGCGACGGTTATCGGGAGGTTGAAAACTCATTGAAAATGGTCAAAGGGATAAGTGACGCGTAGTGAGCGACTCGTTCATTCAATGTTACCTGCCAGTACCAGTGCCTCTTAATTCCAAACGTACTGGACTGCGCTTACTGCATCATGATTCATAAAGTGGCATTTCAAGCCAAAAAGAAGTCTACCTTCTAGCTGCGCGCAACACTTGAAAGAAAATTGCTTCTCCGAACACGCTTCAGCAAATCAAAATTCTATAAATATTAGCGCGGCAACGAGCCACCGCTGTCGCAAAACCTGCCTCGCAATTTCATTCGTGCAACCGGCTTGTATAAAAAACAATAAAACGAAATCACAAACCTAACGCGAAACCTTTGAAATTAAAAGTAAGAAGTTCTTAATATCTATCACAGACAGACAGACAGACAGACAGACAGACAGACAGACAGACAGACAGACAGACAGACAGACAGACAGACAGACAGACAGACAGACAGACACAGACAGACAGACAGACAGACAGACAGACAGACAGACAGACAGACAGACAGACAGACAGACAGACAGACAGACAGACAGACAGACAGACAGACAGACAGACAGACAGACAGACAGACAGACAGACAGACAGACAGACAGACAGACAGACAGACAGACAGACAGACAGACAGACAGACAGACAGACAGACAGACAGACAGACAGACAGACAGACAGACAGACAGACAGACAGACAGACAGACAGACAGACAGACAGACAGACAGACAGACAGACAGACAGACAGACAGACAGACAGACAGACAGACAGACAGACAGACAGACAGACAGACAGACAGACAGACAGACAGACAGACAGACAGACAGACAGACAGACAGACAGACAGACAGACAGACAGACAGACAGACAGACAGACAGACAGACAGACAGACAGACAGACAGACAGACAGACAGACAGACAGACAGACAGACAGACAGACAGACAGACAGACAGACAGACAGACAGACAGACAGACAGACAGACAGACAGACAGAGAACTTTAATTACAAGGTCCTGAGAAGCTTTAGCTGCGGGCTGCTCCCACGCGGTGACGGGTAGGCCGAGCCTAACCGCCGCATCGTGGGCTCTCTGTACAGCCCAGGTTTGACGTGAAAGTTCTGAGCTCTGGATGGCAGAGCTCCATTCCTCTTCTGTGATGCGATTGGGTCCCTGTAACGAGGGGCATCGCCAGAGCATGTGTGCGAGATTGCTAACAGCCCCACAGTCGGGGCAAGTAGAGATAAAAGCCTCTGGAGTGATCGTGGGGAAAAGGGCCAGGTTCGGATAGCACTTAGTCTGAAGCATGCGTAAAGTGGACGCCAGAGGTCTAGCCAGTTTGCTGTGAGGGGGAGGATAAGTCCTCCTACCCATGTAATAGTGTGTAGTAATTTCGCTGAAAGTAGTGAGAGTGTCCCGAAATTTGAGAACCCCGGAGTCTGAGCTCGATCCTGCTACCGCGCGGTGGGTTAGTGCGCGTGCTTGGGAGTGGGCGATGCCATTGAGATTGGGAAACGAGTCAAGCTGGGGTTTGAGGTGAGCCGGAAACCACGTGATGGTGTGCGGAGAGATGATCTTGTTCTTGAGAATCTTGTGAGCCTCCTCAGCGATGGATCCTGAAGCGAAAGCCCTGACCGCCGATCTCGAATCAGTGAAGATTTGTGATCTGCTGTTGTCTAGGAGTGCTATAGCAACTGCGACCTGCTCCGCTCTGGTTGGTGTTGAGCACTTCAAGGAAGCCGCATTCACTATCTGTCCGTTGTGATCAACGAGGGCAATGGCGAAGTTAGACGACTGTCCATATTGGGCGGCGTTGACAAAACATGCCGAGTAGGAATCGTCCTTGGTACGCCAGGGAATCGTCCTTGGTACGCTTGAGGAGGGCGAGGGCTCTTGCCCTGCGTCTGCCTACGTTGTGTTGAGGATTAACATTACGGGGAAACAGTGCAACTCGTATGTTGTTCCTTTGAACTTCTGAAATTTCATATTTCCGCTCTTCCATGAGGATAGGGTTGATCCCAAGAACCGCCAGGATCTTCTTTCCAGCCGGAGTACAGGATAGACGGGCCAGTTGGGCTGACTCCTGAGCCTCGATTATCTCGTCCAATGTGTTGTGCACTCCTAGTTGCATTAGGAGATCCGTACTAGCCCGTAACGCAATGCCTAGTACTTTTTTAATACTTTTTCTGATGAGCGTGTTTAATCGCTTCTTCTCGGACTTATACCAGTTGTGCATGGCTGCCACATAAACTATATGACTCATGAGGAAGGCGTGGAACAACCTGAGGAGGTTGTCTTCTTTTAAGCCTCCACGCCTATTCGAGACTCTGTTGATAAGTCTGATCATGTTCTCAGTCTTGGCTGTGAGCTTGTTGAGCGTCGTATTGTTACTACCATTGGATTCGATGAGCATGCCAAGCACCCAAATAGTGTCTACTCGGGGGATGGTACAGCCGCTTTTAGTGTGGAGTTTGATGTCTATTTCTGACAATGGTTTCCAGCTTCTCGGTTTGGGACCTCTCCTGACTTGCCTGTAGAGGAGGAGCTCAGACTTCCTCGGGGAGCATCTAAGCCCCGTATTTTCCAGGTACATCTCTGTTTGATCTACAGCCTCCTGTAAGCCTAATTCAACAGCTCCTTCGCTTCCTCCGGTGCACCAGATTGTGATATCATCAGCGTAGAGCGTATGATTGATCCCTTCTATGTTGGAGAGCCTTTGCGATAGTTTCTTCATGGCGATGTTAAAAAGCAGTGGTGAGACTACCGCTCCTTGTGGCGTGCCTCTGGGACCCAAACTGAAATTGTCGGACTTGAGGTCAACGATTTTGAACGTGGCCTTGCGATCCAGTAGGAACAAGCTTATGTATCTGTGGAAGGCGTCTCCCAAAGTGAGCTCCGAGATGGAGTTGAGAATGTGAGCATGGGATACATTGTCAAAGGCCTTCTCCACAAGAAATCATCACAAGAAAAATCATCATCTATCACATCACAATCACATCATCTATCACATGAAAAAAAAATACATCGCACTCTATTTACAAACAAGAACCTTATGGATGCGCCCAATCTGACAATTACTCCCTTTTAATGCGCACTCGATTGTGTCGCAGTCTGAAAGTCTTTCGGCCTCGCCGAGGGCAACAAGGGGCGCCAGACATACAGCGCCCTCTGCCATCACATGTCATTTTGGTGTGCCCATGGCTTGCTTTCTCATACCTGAGAGGAAGGGTGTAAAAGCGAGAATAGTCATTCCCCCTTTGTCCTCGCTCTCGCGGCGCATTCCACTTCACTGACTCTTTGTCTGGCCTTGTTGGTACGCGCATGTCTCAGCCAGATTAACCATTTCAGCCGTACCCCTATTCGCAGAGACGCGCCCTATTCTGCTGCCATCAGCCTTTAACAACGCCTCCGTTTTCACAACAGCCACAACGAGCCCTTTAACGTTCTGCACGATGGTCCGTTCCCTTGTATTATGGGATGCGGTGTGGCGGCTTTCTCAATTCTGGCTGAGCAAAATACTTGTCTCGCTTGACCTTGCACTGTTTGACCAAGCTTTGCCATGCCAGGCGATTGCCCTGATGCGCCTCTGAAGTTCCCGGGCGTCATGTTCCTGTGCCCTACTTGGTCGCCATGGCATTCTACTCTCCTTTTGACAATTCTGCAACGTTGCTCAAGTGCGGAGACACGAGGGAGTTCTTCAGCGCCTCCTTGACCCTTTTAGCGCTGCCTAAAAACAAGCCTCGTCTCCGCAAGGGACATCCTCCGGAACACCCACTGTTTCTCCATTCGCAACCTAGCTGCTCTCTTCTCTTGCCGCGATTCCTTCTTTAACAACCTTGAGTGTTAACTTCTAACCTTTAACCTTGAGTCCGAATGTGTTAGTATCAAATTAGTCTCTAATCCCTCTGCTAGCCCTTGCTGTGGTATTCTCACCGAGCCGGATGCCTCGCTAGCGCCTTTATCACTGATTTCACTAGCTATGTGCTGTGTTTCTGGAGCGTCTGGAGCGTCTGGAGTGGCTTCGTTGCCGTGTTTTATGTCCGCCGCGATGTCCTGAGCCTCGGGATGCAGGAGAGCTTAGACCATACGGTTGCGAAAACTCAAGACTTTTTTTCTTCAATAGCATTTCCCAGTGATCTGAAAATAAGTAGGGATAATATTTCGACAGATTTCGCGATACTGCGTCTTCAGACAGCAATAATACAAACAGCCCCTCTTTACGATGGCTACAAGCAAGTAAAACACTATTCCCCTCAACTTCATGTCGTATCCACGCACACTCCCCGGTGCAATCCTCAAGTTTGTCCATTGTCCATTGTCGCAGCTGAGTCCATAAGTACCTTGCATGGCATTCCATGTACTGCTAGGACGCAAAGTAAGAGTTCTAAGAGCGCCAAGTTGTCGCCGTTGCCATTCACGTAAGAAAAAAAAACAATTCTAGGCTTCCGATAGCCGATCGCAAGGCGTCAAGGCCCCTGGCAACGGAAACAGACGACCGGTTCTCTAGCCTCAAACGCTTTTTCTCTTCTTTCGTCTTTCACTGCGGTGTTATTCTGTCCTGAATTGTCGGTCTGCACGTCTTTTCTCCCACCTCCGTCGTTCTCGTTATAAAAGGGGCGCCCGTTTTCCTCTGCTGAATTTAGTGATGAGCCTGACGTGTGTGTTCTAGGATTCACGACGTGCGGCGAATTCATGTGCTAGCAAAGCAGCATGCTTAAGCCCTTCTCGGCCGACCTATCTTGAATCCACAGGCACATTTCTTCGCTCGAGGACCCATACAACTGCTCAAAGCAGATTTGCTCAACAACCTTGTCGTGACAACAGAACGTACCTTCCCCTTTTAACCCCGCAAACTGGCTTTCAGCTTATAAGTGAGACATCGAAAAACACTCGCCCGGTGTTCTAGCTGCCTCCCGAAAACGGTGGCCGAAAGCCTCCGCTGAGAGTCTATATTTCCTTAGCAACGCAGCTATCACTTTCTGATAGTCATTTGCATCGTCCTTCGTTAGCCTTGCAATTGTTCCGACTGCTTCGCCAGGCAGAACGCTCACAATCTGTTGTGTCCAAACCTCCTTGGTTGTGCCCAACTTCCTAGGGTTGTTGTGCCAACTCGTTTTTCTTGCAGGTTCGTTCAAAAGTATCAAATCAAATCAAATCAAATCTTTATTTTCCATCAGGTGCTACAGATGGAGGGGCTACGGAAAAAAAGCTGCCACTTGGCGGCTTGACGAGTCCGCAGACCCATATATAAGGCAGCGTCTAGACAGCACCAGAGCATAAACAAGCAATAAACAAATCGAGACACTTGATCAAAGCAAATATATAAAATAAAAAGTCCTGAGCCAGATCAATCAAACACAGTCAACACAAAAGAATGAACAAGCAATAAGCGTATCAAGGCACTTGATAAATGCAGAAGAAAAGAAAAAGTCTTGAGCTAGATAAAAACAAACACCAGAATAGCTGAAATCAGGTTAGTCAATAAGCAAACAGGTCTCTAAGTGTAACAGTGGAGCAACTAAATAAATCAAAATTCAGTGACTGATAATAGTTTAAAAGAGATGACAGAGAGAAACACAAACGTTCCATACCAGAATTCAAGCGTGGTACAGCAACCTTCCAGTTTTCTCCACGTCTAGTACTGTAATATTTCTCATTTGTTTCTAAATGTGCCAATGCGTCGAGGCTATGAATATTTTTTTTCACTTCATATTTAAACCGAGCACTCAAACGGTAGCGGTATAGCTTGTGAGCTGTAATAACATGTGCCCTGTGAAAGAATTCTGCAGTGGTTGCATTATGACGAGCATTGTATACGTGGCGTAGATACCGTTTTTGCATATAGAATATTTTTGTGTGTTAGAGAAAGTAGTTGTGCCCCAGACAAGTTGGCAATAGTTGACGTGTGGATAGAAAAGAGAATTGTAGACCAATATTTTTGTTTTAGTAGAAAGCATGTACCGGAGACGACGGACTACACCGGTTATTCGAGCAAGTTTGGCTAATACAAAATTCACATGCGGTTCCCAGGACAGATTGGTAGTGAATATCACACCTAGACATTTAAACTGGTCAACAATGTCAACAGGGTGAGAGTTTAAAACAATATCGGCATGAGGAGGAACAGGTTTATTTTTCGGCAGGAAGACAACTGCTTTTGTTTTATTTTCGTTAATCTTCATGTAATTATCTTCATGTAATAATAATTAATAATAATTATCTTCATGCATTAATCTTCATGTACCTAGAAGCAATGCCACGTCGTCGTTCATGTTGCACGACGGCACGAGATGCCTTATTTTTACTGCTACTTCACCTGAACGTCTTTCATCTCTTGAGATGTTATTTGCTTATTGCCTAGGTAGATCCTTCTGCACGTCTAGTTATCTTCAGCTCGTGAGCTCTCCGTTGCTCTCGTTTTTTTTTTCTTTCTGCAGCTTCCTTTTGATCAGGTCTCTGCCTTTCTTCTGCTGCATTCTGTTTAGCTCTTTGCATTTCTTCTGCAGCATTTTCTTTAGCTTTCTGAGCTCGTTTGGCTATCTCGTACCATGCTCCTGAAGTTTTGTCCCCAGGAGCCCCGCACTTCTCAGTCGCTTCAATAAGATGCGGCATTCTCTGACTTTTCCCGACTTCAATTTCCAGCTCTTCACAAAGTAATAACAATTCTGGCTTTCTCCATTTGCTCTAACTCATGGTCGATTCCGAACAAGGACTATCTCACTCTGCTGTGACGTGAGGAAGCTTTCAAGAGGAGCATGCACATAAATGAAACAATTTGCCACTTTGCAAAACACACCAGCTAAAACCTGGCAAATTTCCAAAGAAAGTCAAGTGTTTCACCATTCTGCTGAAGCGAGGACAAAGAGTAGAATATCGCACTGCTGCCAACCAGCTGATACTATCTCGACCGGGTGAGGTGGTTCTTCACCGCAAGTATCAGAAGACGGCGACAAAGGCGGGTATCATGATGATGAAAGAAATAGAAAGAATGTATTCACTTTACTGGTACATGATTGTGACTATATCCGAGACTCGAGCGGTTCTGCAAAACACGGGGGGCCAGGACGGCCTTAAATAACCCCTCACGGTTTTGTGGTAGTTGACATCTCGTTTTGAAACTTGTGGAAATGTCATTGCCTTTGTCAGGTTGTGAAGTCGGTGACCTCTTCCCTTTCGTATCTTCTTGGGGTCCTTTGCGTTTGCTCACGTCTAGAGGGGTGACGCCTTTTCGGGGACGAGGGCAATTATCTGGACATGGAAAGCACGCTGGACAAGCGGTCAAAGTCCAGGCCGATCATAACAGCACTTTTGGGGATGAGGGAAATTGGCTCGACTTGGGAAAGCACGCTGGAACGTTTCCCACACTTGAGAGGTCGATGATGACAGTATATACACAGCACTAACTACCAACTACCTTATGTGTGTCCTTTTTTTCGTATGCCTCTTCTTGCACGCAAAGACGATGTTTAGCAAACCCAAGAACATGCACGACAAGAAGTCCTATTTTGCGAAAAGACAACCACCTTAATAATTACTGTCGCCCTCATGACCAGATCCCCACTTCCGTAAGCGTACCTTTTACGCCTGTCCTCAACGCGCGCTATTTATACGAATGACTTCCTTTACGTTGTATCTGCAGGTGTTATCCACCATGAATTCCTAGCAGACTGGCTGGAAGTAATGAAGACCAGGAAACAGCAACTCAACATCTCCCACGCGCACTTCAACCCGGCCAAATCTTACGTACTGATATCCGGAGACGGGCTGGTGGTCGTGCCGGCTGGGGCTGTTTTCTACTCGTACCGAGATGGCGACCTTCCTGCGATCAATCTTGGCAGACTTGGTCAGATGGTTGGCAGAGCTTTTGTGCAGAGGTATGCTCCAATTGTTCTTACTTCACACGGTAGTCCCAGTTCACCCCGACATTAGCTTGAGAACAGCGTGTCTGGAGGTACCAGACAGTGGAGAGCGAAGGATATCGACAACGAGGAGCTGATGACGAACGTAAAATAATTCAAGACTCCCGTCGCGTGTGCTTCGTAGGTTCCGGCTGCCCAGTGTGCCGCCCAAGCCCGAGTGCCTCGCGCCAGCTGATTCGAAGGCAGAGAACGTGTTCGAGACACTACTTGCACACCACTGCACCCAAAAAGTATTCAGCGGCAGCGTGGATTCGAACACAAGCGCCACCCCGTTGGTGTTACCCATGCATCAGAACATGACTCCGGCCAGGCAGTTATTTATTGCTGCCTGCATCAAGGTGAAGCTCGATTGCACTTAACATGTTGAATGAACAGAGCTATACCGAGTATTTCAGCGCCATTAGCATTCTAAGGATACTTTACGTACATTGCAGTGTCTGTGTATCTAACCAGTGCAGGTTGTACAGGTATTCGGTGCAGGTTGGAATAGAGCCCACGCAGTACATATTAACACAGTTGCTCGTCTGAATATACATATATTCACACATGTTGCACCCACGGTCTTCGCGGTGTCGGCGCTAGAAGGCGCGAGGTGTTCAACGCAAAGCGCGAGACAGGAGCAGTGCTGCGTATGGGCGTCATGCATGACGCATCTCTGCGGCGGCCATAAGGTGTTCACTTAGCCAAAAGGACGAGAAGTAGTGTCGCTATACTTATTCAATGCTAACTGCATTAACGTCGGCATTCAGCACGGGATGGGTTCGGCCGAAATTTTCTTCCTATTGTTCTTTCAGTTCAAACAAATTCGAAGCAATCGCCCCGAACATGTGGCACACTCGGGCCTGTTGAGGTAGCTTACCTGAAGAGGTGGACGTTTCTTGCTTGAGAAATCGCAATTTCCAGACGGTTAACTAGAATATGTACTAAGTAGCTTTTTAATTTCTCACTTTATGGCCTATGCTTTTACTGCAACATTGGAGCCAAGCAGTAGAGAGGTTATCTCTGATTTGCAGAGATCTTAATACTAGCAATATTTACGAAATAAAAAGAAAGAACAGTTATTATGTTTTACGTGCCAGAACCACTATATGATTGTGCGGCATGGCCTACTGGGGGACTCTGGAATGGCTTTTACCGCCGGGGCTTCTTTAACATGCACCCAATGCACATGGGTGTTTCCGCATTTTGCTCCCATCGAAATGCGACCTCCATTGCCGGGATTTGATCCCACGTCCTAACGCTTAACAGCGCAACGCCAAAGCCAGTACGCCACCACGGCGGGTAGTATTTCCGGAATATACGCCTCCGAAACCTGCTAAAAATAGTTGGCGTTACAGTTAGAATCATTCTAAGCTAATTGATGCAAGCCTTGTGGAAACTGTAAGATGAAACCCCCGCGTATTTCTAGGAGAGACGTTAAGGATGGCTATACTCATGCTGTCTGCTTAGCAAGCAAGGCATTGTTAGTGAGTGACTGTAGTTTCACATAGGTACCACGTGCATCAATGTGGCAAATTAAAAAACAAGTCAGTTAGTATGCACAATTAGTTACCTGGACGCTGCAATGTGTCACGCAAGCAACGTTTGCCTCTTTCAGAAGCGCATATTAAAAAAATTGAAAAGAGCTGTCTGTCACAGGTGACAAAAACAAATAAATTTCTGTTCGAAAAAAATATCGTAGCCTTTCGCCACCTTACAAAGTCACAGCCTTACTTCCAGGGAAGCAGCCTGTTTCGAACAAGTGGACTAGGAATTTCAGTTGCCTGAAATAACCCACATGCTTTAAAACGATGCCCACATATTACTCACCAGATTGAAACCTTGCCTGCATATAATGCTTTTGAGCACTTGATTAGTGTAATTTTTTTACAAGGACACCATTTGACCCATAAGCATTTCACTTCTCAAACACATTTGCCGTAGTGTTCCCCTAATTTTAGCTAAATTATATTGATGTGTTCTCTATTGTTCTTTTAGGACAGCGAGGCTGCATTCACTATCAATCGCAGAACAGCGTTATAACACTCCAGATCGCTTGCATGCATAATGTACTACTAAGGCCGTAATGAGTCGACGCCGCTTTAACTTCGCCTAACCAATATCCACATAAACTGTCACTAATATTAAACACATATAAACAAAGCGGCTAGTTCAGTTTACTGTCGATGCCCGGAACCCAGAACAACCAATCTCCGTATAACGCGGGAAAATAGGTTAAGAACGCAAGTTCAGTAATTATTTCCAACGCTTAGGAGCGTTGGAAAAATTCGTGTACATTTTCTTGTAGGTTCTGTTTAAGGTCGATAAAATGTGAAGTTGCAGGCTCTTTTTGCTTAGGAAGCCGTTTAATTTTACGTTTAGTCTGAATGATATTACGAGTTACACAAAGGTTAGCTGACCGTTCGCGCATCTCTTTTAAGGGTATTTAGGTAGCGGGAAACAATATCGAGCAACCTTTTCCACGACGTTTCAACTTTATGTGCACTAAAGGTGAGATTTAAGTCCAAGTAGTCAGTTAAAAAACAACATTGCCTGTCCTAGAAAAAGATTTACCACCGAGTCTGCTTTTATGTGCTTCGGTCCCTTAGAGGAAAACTGCAAAAAAAAAAAAAAAAAGAAACAATAAAACCGTGGTCAGAATTTCCTGGTTCAACTGAAACCTGCGCTCCATGAAATAACCGTGCCGTAAACAAATAGTCATAATTTCATGCCCCCCATGTGAACTGCTGCACCCTCTGTTCTAAATTAAGACAGAACATCATTCACCAAGTATAAACGTGGTGTAACATATACATGCACTCGGGACGCTTGGAAGCAGCGTATATATCCATATAAGGCCTTCGAACACTTGCTAACGGCATTTCTTAGAATGGCTGTATCTGAACCACATCCATTTAACTTCTCATTTGCGCACTCATTTGGCGTAGTGTAAATCCGCGCTTTTGCTAAGTTTGATTTCGGTGTCGTCTATATATAAATCATGGGGTTTCACGCGCCAAAACCATGATCTGATTATGAGGCACGCCGTAGTGGGGGACTCCGGAAATGTTGACCACCTGGGTTTCTTCAACGTGCACCTAAACCTAAATACACAGGTGTTTTCGCACCTCGCCTCAATCTAAATCCGGCCGCTATGGCCCGGATTTTGCGCCTCTTGTAATTTTGCACCTCTTGTAAAAACACACATAACGTTTCGCAGTACTTGCGTACGTAATTAATTGCAAAGCCACAATTAAGCTACACACTTCGAATTTCGCCTCCACATAACCCACAACTAAAGGTTTCTGCGTTTCTGGAGCTTACCTGTGGACAAATCTTAGTGTTTTCAGAGTGTATTTCTTTCCGCAAGATTGAAGTTTATCGTAGCTTTCTCTTACGATGCAATACAATTATGAGTAATGCGGCACTTTTAAGCTTTATTTATGTTATAGTTGTAATGCGAAAGCAGCCCCAGCTAATTTTAGCCAGAGTTTAAACATATGCAAATGCCACGTAGGTGGACAGAACAACGGTAATGTTTTTGCCGTCGCTAGGAGATATTCAAACTATATTTTAGTCTTAATTAATGAACTTACCAAATATTATAATTAGCTGAAAAGTGTCATGAGAAAATTGTAGAGTGACATGAAAATTCCCGACACAGCTTTCTGTTGCTCAAAACGTGCTATACATAACAGTTTTTCCGAACGTGAAAGAAGCCCGCAAATGCACGCAAAATTGCCGCGCGACTGGCTGCAGCAGGCACTTTCCATGTATTCGCGGGCTTCTTTCATGCTCGGAAAAACAATTTAATTTAGCACGTATTGAGGAACAGGAAGCTATATCGCTAGTTTTTCATGGAACCTACGCACTGAAAATGCTCTAAACACATCAGTGACCTCCCCCTAACATGGAAAACATAGCATGGTGCACATGACTACAATGTAGAATTGCTATCGCCTTTGGTTCGTTTAGGGCTGCAGGAAAACTTTGTACGCGTTTCACATAACGCCTCCGAACAGGCAGAAAATGGTGGTTTAGCTATTTTCATTCAGCCGTAACTGATTAATATACACTTCAGTATTTACCTGCATGTCACCCCTAAGATCCATTTGTTACCTCTGAATATAAACTTCGTAGACAATTTTTCTCTCCCCTTTGAGCAACGCCAAGAAAACTTGGATATGACGTTTCCAAGTGTTTAAGTTTGCACTTATAGCTTCGCTGTAAAAATTAGCCCAACTTTCGGCGCTTGTGCAGAACTGCTACGAGCCGACGGCCGGTGTGGAGGCCAACTGCGAATCGGGCGCCCTGCGGAAGCTGCAGACTTTTGCTGACGCGTTCGGCTGCCAGAGGAAGGAGCCGGCCTGCGAACTCCCGTAGCACGCCGATTGCTGCGCCAAATACATGGCCCTCAGCAACGAAGTTTCCCTTCGCGAGAGTTTCTGCCGTATCGTTTGTCATGCACAGCCTTCTGCCTTTTTCAAGCGAAGCTTTCTAGGTCAGCCCTCCCGGACGCGACAGAACATGGGCCACGGCGGCGGATGCTGCTGCCTCCATCTTGCCGAATATTTCATACATTCAATACCAATAACATTACGAATCGCTTGTACGAGCGGAGTTTTTTTTTTTTTTTAACGCTAGCAGTCGCATGTGGCATAATATAGCACAAATCTACTCATTCAGGTGGATTACTCGAATATGGTGGGCATTGCACTGAAAATCCTAACTTATATTCGAGAAACTAACAAACTTTCAGTAATAACGTTTTTAACTAGAGTGGGCTGTCTCTAAACTGAACATTAAGGGACCAAGGAATTAGCTTCTTTTTTATCAGCGGTTCCACTTACCGAGAGATTGAGCTCAAGGATACAAAAGATGCTGTTTTCAAAGAGGCAGATGCGTTATGTTCAGAAGCTGATACCAAGTGTAGCAGGTCTTCTTATGAAGTTTCTGCTTAAGCGCAGCTGTTGATGAACTAGCAGTAGAAGTAGTAGTTAAAAAAAAGAGCCATCTAGCAAAAGATACCCTATTAGTAAAGGTTAAGTGAAATTGTCGAATTCATCGACAATTGTGATCTTCGTCTCCAGTGGGAGCACACTGTGCGGGCGTTTCTGTACCACTATTGAAAACGCTAAGCAAGCTCCCAGCTCACAGATATTTATAAAGAAAAAGAAAATCACAGGAAGCCACTACCACGGTAGAGCTACACAAAGCGTGTCACTAACAAAAGCCAGGAAACGCCACCTTGGCGAAAGCGTGAATTACTGACGAACCCAAAAATGAAAGGCGGGAACAGTGATGCTTATTATCATCCCACAGAGATTGGCCATTGAGTTCCTTTTTTGATGCATTTTAGTCGGTTTGCCCAGAGTTGGAAAAAAACATTTCACTGTTTAACAAAGCGTTTTTGCATTGCCCTAATGTAAAATAAACCAACCACAAGGCTGTTCTGTATTCAGTGGGAATTTCATTGAAACGATTTCCGAATACTGAGAGTCTACTGCAGTTATTCTCGCGGGCACATTACAATATGCTAACCGAAACTTTATTTCACAATACACGTCCAATTGGAACGAAATTTGCAACTAGCACAATCTGCATACATTTAATGCAAATCCTTTTTTTCCCCTCATTCTTGATACTCTGCGTCGGGAGGTAGTTAGGCTCCTGTCTCGCCTCGCTTTAAGAAAGTGTGATGTGATTGGTGCTAAAATCGAACCTTTGCCGTGGTACACAGATGCCCGGTGCTCTTACCTGTAGTCCACGATCACACGCGCACTTCTCTCGTTCCATCGGTAGCTGGCTCTCTGAAACACTCATCGAGTGTGTCATGCGCCACTTTCTCGTTTTCTTTCCTCGTGACACCTCGCGCTTTGAGGCGCCGTGTTAGACTGAACTATCTCCGGGACCGGCACACATTACCCAGCGATTAGTAGTTAACGCTACGTAGAAATTGTGCGACGTTCTGCCAACGTCACGACCGCCCTAGTTAATCATGTTTTAACACTTTTTCGCTGGAATAAGAATGTCGTCGTCATTTTAACGTACACCACACGACATAGCCATGGTACGTACGGTTGTACAAAACGTAGTTGTTCATCACGCCACAATCTGTGTTTCTTTCACTTACACGCGTCCGCCACCATCGTATAACCCAACAATCGACATGTCGTAATCTCACGTCGAACGACCGGCGCAGATATCGTGCCTCTGGTGTCATACGATCGTCTCTCGACCCACACACACCACTACTCAATTCGCACGAACAGGTTCGTTCAGCTGGTAACGCTTTGCAGAACCTCCAAAAACGCCGGACAGCCAGCCAAATGATCATCCCGTATATTATGAACCCTGTGCAATGCGATTATTAAATATTGAAATCCACTTTTTGGAAATGTCACAGGGGAATGTTTCCTGTAGAGGCCATGGCGACTGGAAACAGTTATAAATGTTAGGTAGTCACTGAGGGGCCTCGTCAAGACAGTGCAGTCGCAAAATGAGGGGGCTCGGTATAGTAGTGCGGTGGCTACAGGAATGGGACCCATCACCTAACCTAACCTAACCCCCTCCAATCTTAAATGTGCAAACAGTAATACTCGAAAAAATAAATATGTGCAACAGTAACAATTAAAAAAGGAGCAAAAAAGTAATATTGCAAGAAATGAAGTACTAATAACGTACACGCAGCTAGAACCGGGACCTCGCAGTCGCAAACTCAGTCTTTTCCCATGACGCTGCGAATCACGAACGGGAAGAGGCGCTATTACACAAGTATTGACTGCTGCTGTCCACGGTCACTATAGTGTGGCGACTATAATCAGGGGCCCCACCACTATAGTTACTTAGTAAATTTTAAAGATGTCAGACATACTCTCCCTAAAGAAGTATGATGACCCTATATTTATGTCCACCGCGTGACAAAGGCCTTTTCCAGGGCACTCCAATTGCTCCTGTCTTCAGCTTGCTCAAATCGGTGTGCTTCAGGGATATCTGGGAGACGACGTGAAATGTTCTGGTTTCATGTAGGAATCGTATTGAGGACTCCCCGTGACTGGGCATGCGCACACTCATAGTGGCTATATCAGAGAAAATAAATTCAATTCGTTGAATAGAATTCACCATTACATTACCAGATTGGTATGCTTTGGAGATGCCTGCGAGTCAATATTATACGTTTATTTTTTTATGGAGCAAGTTAAGATAATTAATTGAGGTGTAGTTATTATGTGCGCACTTGGTCATCATAAGGGGTTCGTATCAGCCAATTCGCTGGTAGTTTCATATAAGCTTTCCATATATATCCATAGATACATCCACCAAGGTAGTAACTCTTATATGTGTGGGCATTCTTAGTTTGGAAAAAAGCGCGGTTCTGCAGCTTTGAAAGAACGGCCACAAAGGGCCATGTACCACTTGGAATTGCGGCTACGTGCGCGTGTCATTAAATGTTTAAAAAGAAACTTGCGGTTCTTGGAGAGGAAGAGACTCTTCGGCGTTGGTCAACATTCTTTGTGGGAATTAGGAACAATCGTGTGTCGTCGCCTATGCTGCAATATTAGTCAGACCTGTGTATTGGATGTTGATTTTTGTGTACGCGAATGCTTTCTTTGTTGGCTGATCTCGGTAACTCGGTTTGTGCCTTTGGACCTTTTATTTCTGAACTGTTCTTCAAATTTTGTGTGCAACACGGACATGTTAGAGTATGTTCCTTCCTATTAGTTGCTTTTGAGAACTCTGTTTTCATGTTTCTTGTCATGTCACTGTCGCCAATTGCTGACCTATGTTGATTTTGTATGTTAGTTAAGTTCATTAAACTTCTCTTTTAACCCATGGAAATGTGTCTGCACGGCTACTTGTGAATGGTCAACTGAGCCAGACTTTCCCCGTTATCCATGGAATTCAACAAGGATTTTCTCTCTCGCGCAAGCTTTCAATAAAATCACGCTCCGCGTCTGCGGTGGCAATGCACTGCCGACCGTCGCCGAAAAAATCTAACGGCGGCGTGTAGAACCTTGACTGCGCACAAGCATTGCGGCCATAAAAACTGCGCGAATCGTTTCGCCTTTTCTCTAAATTTTTCACAGGCCTGCAATGCGAAAACACAAAGCTCGGCCCACTGTGTCCCCATCACGAGAAGCAGATTTTAATGAAGAGAAAGGAGGAGAGGTTGGCCTGGAGAGCGGGTCTCTAGCCTGGTACTCCCCACCGGGGAAAGGGGAAGTGGGAATATAGGGAAAGGTAGGTGGCAAGTGATTATGTTATGGTGCAATGAGCGACTATATCCACGTCGTCCAATACGCGGACGTGTCCCCAGCACAGATGGCTCTCAAGATTGGGCCCGCGTGGCCGCGCATAGGGAGCCGCCGCCGGAGTAAGGTCGCTTGCGGTTGATAACGGTTCGCATCGAGAGGAGGAAACGTCATCGACCACGTCTACGTACGAGGTCTACGAAACGAGACACAATTCGAATGCGTAACGTACTACGGCACGCATTCGTCAGTGTTCCCCGAAGCAGCTGCATCATGCAAACGCACGATCATATATAGATTTAGAACCTGTAGATGTTAGGGGCACATACCCACGCTGTGGGATCGGCCGAGAACCGGCATAAACATGAGTGAACATTACTACTAGTAGCCTCTTCTTCGTCGTCCCATGCTGTTCTCAGTTCACACTTCGATGTTGCAACAGCGCCTCTCCTTTCGCGATTCGTTCGCGGTGTTTCTAGCAGCTATACCAAACACGGCAGCATAAGATGAAGAAACAGCAGTTGATTCGTAGCAAATCTTATTTTGTTGTAGCGCAAGCTTGACAAGGACAACAGAAGGCACATCTGACACACACAGCGCTAACTTTCAACAACAGATCTATTTCTCGTTCTCGACGCTATATATACACCCTCGAACCTGCCTACGTGTGGTTCCCAGTTTATATTTTTTGTTCACTTTACCAAAATTTTACACGTGCTGTATGACGGTTTGAGGCTGTGTATATAGCGACGAGAACGAGAAATAAATCTCTTGTTGAAAGTTAGCGCTCTGTGTGTCAGGTGTGCCTTCTGTTGTCCTTGTCAAGCTTGCGCTATAACAAAATAAGATATGCCGTACCAACAAGCCCCTATTGCTATCCTCATCGTAGCAAATACTTACGCATAATTTAGATAACTCCCACATAAGATCCTGCGTGTAGTTCTCGCTGCATATTAAACTTTCAACCTTCTGCAAATATTTGTTCCGTGGTTTCTGGCTCACCACAATGACAGCAATGAGGGGAAATAGTCAAACCACACCTGTGCGAATAAAATTAAGCAATGGTATTCGGCAAGGCGGTCTGGTAAATCTGTGTTATTAAGAAGAATGATCTGGTGCGCTTCTCATGAACAGGTCATAAAAACAAATATTGGAGCAGTTGTGTATGCTGAAGGTCGCAGAATTCTCATGGCCCAGCAGAAAGATGAAAAAAAGGAACACGTCGGACTTTCCTTTAACTTTTAACTTTAACTTTTATCGCCACATGGTTGGTGTGACCCCCTCCTCTTTTTGCCAATGTGTGAAGAAAGACGATCGATCACTTGTTATCATTATGTCGCCGTTTTACTTCTTCATGGAGAAGTAATTCAGAATCAGGGTTCAGGGCAACTGGGTGTAAATGTTCCCAGTTCTGCCACTCTTCTTCTAAGAGCCTCTTCTCTTGGGCACTGCCATGGGGATGCTAGTTCAGCCGTGGAATAATTTTTACTTGATTCAGGACGATTTTCGTGATTAGTTATTTGTACATTATCTTTTCCTTAATTTCTTCCCAAAAATTTCTGTTGACGTTAGTAACACCGTACCTTCTTTACTAATATCATCCGGATAATGGCCAATCACCTGCAATGGGTAAGCCCCATCACAGAAGGAAAAGGAAACGAAACGAAACAAAGTTCAAGATGTACAATCTTTAGGTACCTGTACACTTGTGCACAGCGATGGGAAGGTTAGCGCTGCCATCCAAGATTTTCTTTTATGATCAAGGAGATTTCAACTCCGAATACAAAATTTATAAGCGGCCTTTTCTTTCCCCCATATTTAATTTGAATTGATTAATTTTTATTGTTATCGTAGAATTTTCATATTTACAAATTTATGCAGGCTCTCCAATCTCTATCTTTCGATTATGGATGAGCCAGCATAACGTTTTACATTCTTTTTTGAGATTTTACTTTCACCTACCAGATTCTTCACGTGCTCCAAAAGTGGGTACGTGCCGGTACATCACAAGGATCTGCGTCCACATGTCGACCCCTAGAGCTGTCGAGGTAACCTATAATATTTTCCAGCAGAATCACAAATTCCGAGATCACTTTGAAAGAGTTTCGCGAGGGTGCAGGTGGCACACATTGATTTGGAAATGGCTAAAGCTTATTAGCACTAGCTCACGGCATCTATCTCCGATAGCGTCATTGTCTCGCTATGCGCGTAGAAGAATTCGCCTATATTTTAGTTTACTAGCGAGATGCGAAGGAAGTTTCACAACTTGTAACGTGGGTCACTCATAAGTGGAAGCCAGTGATCATGACTGCGTCTTTTCTGAGGCATAATGAAAAAAAAAAGATACGGTTGTGAAGTACTGCGAAATGCTGCGGACATGTGTAGACTGGGTGTGCTCTCACTTGAATAGAATCGTTACGGCTTATGAAATTACAGATTCGTAGGTGCTTCACATAAGGGCGCTGAAGGTTCCCAAGCGTCACATACGTGTTTGTTTTCACCACTGCGACGACTATAACAGGTTGCAGCGACTGCCTTCCAGCTGATAACCCCAATAACGGAACTGTTATACCGAATTACCCCGATACATCTCATATTCTGAAGGAAGCACAACGATAACAAAAGTACTTTCTACGGCCCCTCGGAAACTTCTTGGGCTCTGCCGTCGTGACGATGGCGATAGGTGACCAAAGGAGTATGAAAACAAAGCAAAATCAGCTTCATCCCCTGCACTAACAATGCCGTTTACAGGATCTCTTGTGGTAAGAGGTATACTGGGCACACGGGCAAGTACCTTAATAATAGACTTAAAGAACACAATAACAATGCAAGAAGGCTGCAGTTTCGCCCTGACGGCGAATCATCGATTGCGATGGCAAATTAGTAGGCAGCCATAAGAAGGAAGGATAGTACTTTTATCGGCCGGATAATCTTGTAAGCATTCGCTTACTAACTAAATTTACAAGCTGAGTGTCACGCACCCACAGGCAAACAACAACACATCTCACTCGATGACCGAGGAAACTCGCTATGGAAATGACGGAGTAAAGACGCGCGGCAGCAGCAGCGAGCGAATTGACCTTCGTGCTGCCTCTCGCTTCAACGTGAACTAAGCGGCAAAAGCACGCTGTCAGCACTCGCACCCCACAGCAGATCGCTCTCAAGATAGCCGTGCCATACACGTCAGCCGCCAGAGTAGAAAGTTCCCCCCTCTCCAGAGCACTATATTTTCTCTCCCCGGTGCGTCGCGCGCGGGAAGACGGCGCTCTTCCTCCCTGCTTCCGTTTCATGCACGCGCAAAATTGAGACACCATCGTCGGCTCCCGCTAGCACGTTTTCACTCGCACATACAGCATACGTCGCACAGAGACGCTGTTAGTGCCCGCAGCCGTAGCCTAGTTGTAGAGCGAGAGCCTCCACTGAGGCAGGTTGTGGGCTCGATTCCCACCACCGCCGGGTACCCACTGATTCTCATATAGTCAGAAATATACTCCGGCCTGACGTTGGGCTTTCTTCAGGGATGATACGCTTGGAAAAGGACCCTTCGCCCTAAATTCCCCCGTCCATACTCTCGTCAGCACGAAAAAAAAAAACAAAGGTGATGTTTGGGCCGCTCCCATGGCGGCCATTTCCCATGTGGCGCCCCAAATGCACCTACAGAGGTGAGGACGCCTTCGGGTTGGAGAAAACACCCGTTTTGATATTAGGTCGTGAGTGCATAAGCACCCCATCTGTTAACCTTCCCGATAAGGAACTTGTTTTTCTTAAAACGTAATTGTTTGCACATGTGTTGTAGCTTTGTGCGAACATATAAAACTGTGCTCTGTAAAAAGGAACCTTTGTAGGTAGTTTGCGCTTTGTGTATCGTCTTGTCCTTCTTGCTATACAGCCCGAAGAAATGAACACGTGTTTCGCTATATATACAGGGTGTCCGAGATAACTTTAGCTAAGTTGTCCAGCAAAAAAAGATTGAAAATTCAGGGTGCAATATAAAATTACAAGACCTATGGCGTTCGGTGGTGAGAGCTATGTCGACCGAAAACAGCAGGTCTTACAATTGTATCGTTCATTGCGCTTTTTAAACAATTTCTTTCGTTGAACAGCTCGGCTAACGTTAGCTGGGACACACGCTATATTCACCGACAGGGCCAAATTAAAAAGAAAGACGAAAACGCTGAACCGCAACTATAACACACAATGCAAATCACATTTCAGGCGTCCAGAACTAAGGAGGCCGAAAAAGCTACTGTTAAGGGGAGCAGCTGGACCGAATTGAGTGTCGCCTTGCTAGTTGGCATAACCATGGGGTGCCTGATAGGCTGTGTGGGCGTCTCACTGGCTATCTCGGCTGCTCGCAAGCCGGTGAGTAATTATGCGTTCCGAGTGTGTGATCTTTTCTATAAGATTGAGTGACGGAACGAAAAAGAAAACTCTCCTTCGGAGCATTTGTCAAAGGTGTTTCATAATCCCGTGTAGGGTGTTATCCACGTACACGAAATAACCAACGGCTAAAAGTTCTTTCCCGACCTGGTGACGATTTCTAATTGCACCTCCTTCTAATCGCGCTGGCGTGAAATAATCGCCTAGCGTTTGTAATGTAATAGTCACCTAGCAACTTACGTCTTACCTTATCGTAATATAGCATTATACCCATCGGATTTATCTCGAAATAATGTTACCCACGCCTGTTATGATCCCGTTACCATCTCTTACCTGCTTCTTTTTTTAACCAATATTCAAACACTTCTTTCTTTTCGACCTCTGACCAATTGCACTCCCATCAGATTAAACCTGAACGCTTCTCGAAGGCGGAATCTTTCTACTGTTCTGGCTGGGCGAATATCTCGGCTGTCCATTGTAATGGCCTCAGTTCTCTCCATTTTTTTTTTTAAGAGCAGACTCATGCTCCTCCATGTTGCCGATATTTAGTTCTCTATGTCTTCTGGCATCCAACTTGGACCTCACATATTCAACACTACCATTTCTGTTTCCGTAGAAATTTTCCGATTTCTTGCTTACCATCTTTGTAAACCTCCGTGGACTCCAGCTCCGCCCCTCGGACATAGTACAGACTCCGCTTCGGCGATGTTGCTCGGCCATTCGTGCTGTAAAGATTTGTTCATAGGAATTCGTCTCGAGCCCATTGTCCTTGAGTCGTTCAGTGTATCGCATTACGAAACTACAACTCGGGTATCGCCAACGACCGTTACATAGGCGAAGTCCCCATATCAGGCGAATGGTGACGCACCCATCATTTTTGCCAGTGCCATCCATTTTTTGCGCGCAGGTCCGCCGTTGTGATCCAGCTCTGCAGTGAAGCAACTCCTCGAGCACGCAGGAGGCAAATGCCGCGCGGTGTTCCATTTGCTTTTTTGTCTGCTGGTGGCGAGCTACACGCGGCACTTGTTCGCAAGCGCTGAGCAGGATTACACTTTTTAGTGCAGGCTAGGCTCGAACGATTGGCATAGCCGGAGGGGTGCCAACCATTTAGTTTCTATGTACATATATACACGCACATATACAGATACACGCACGAGCGTAAATAAAAGGAGTAGGACCCCACTCGATTCCTCGAAATAATATCCTGAGTACGCGCGTGGCTCGAACAGCACAAAAGTTCGCTTGCAAACGCGCTCTACCTTGCAGCAAAAAGCGGTGCAATGTTTTTCAGCGTGCATATGAAGTTTTCTTGCGGAGGCCGGAAGGCAAGAAATGTTTTAAATTGAGTTCAAAGAAAACTTCACACACGTGTGGTGGACAATTATGTGAGCATGCTTTGGCTCCGAAGCCAGACGAATAATGATCGTCGCCAAGAGAACTATCGTGCCTGAAGTTATGTCAGTGACCGTTAACCGTGACTGCCATTCATCACTACCCGCCGTTCGCAGCTGCAGCACGTTTTCGATATATGCGGTGCAGAGACGCAGATTTAAATGCAGTTCAAATGTTCACATGCGCACATTTTATGCAAAGCTTATTTTTACGATTTATACCGCATACTTAACAGCTGCTTCAAAGCAGCAAATCTGCAAGTGGAAAAATATTCAAGATGCACGAGCTTCTAGAAGAAATTTGTTTCGTACAAGGGAATGGATCAGCAATGGCCGGTGGCAGCAGGGGATTAGTGCTGGTTCTTGGAGCTTTGGGGAGCAGAATTCAAAGCCATTGGAAAGGCAACAAGTTATAAGAGTAACAACAGGCAATTTTTATTGCACTAATCGCGTAAGATGGTAAACTTGCAAAGTAATTATTCACACATTGCAGACTGTAATATGACAACACATTTTTCTCTATCTCTTCATACTACTCAGGTTGATTTACTTAACACAGCGCTTATTAAACGTACAAAAATAATTTCACATTCCTCACGTCGACGAAGGCTGATCGAACAAGCAACATATTGCGGGCGGTAAATGCTGAAGCGATCACAGCTGTCTCATCAGCGGGAGCGCACGATGTTTTTGCTTACCACAATATAATGAACACCAGTACATCGATCGACCGTACATGAAAAATTAGAACGCCCAGAAAAAATAATAATAACCAGAGTAGAGAAAAGCCAGGTTGAAGCGGGCAAGTTGCATCTGCTAGTATTTACTCTGTTTTGAACACACTGTTCCAGATCCGCATTACCAAAACAATCGTACAAGCAACTTCATCTTAAAACTTATTGTGCGCAACAAACAGGGGCGAAGAATAGAAGAAACACAAGGACGAGCGCTTTCTAACAACTGGTTTTTATTTTTGAAGAACCACCTGCTTATATACCCACAGATCTGCGTGATCAAGTCAAACATAGCAGGCCTATAGCGCATATAATGCACACAGATCTGCGCGATCAAGTCAAAAGAGCACGTCTACAGTACATATACCACTTGTGATAAAAAACAAAGACGTGGAACAAAGCCACCCGGTCAACATAAGAACGGCAAGGTGCATGAAACATCCACTTACGATAAAATGCGTTAAATATGTGATGATAGAAGTGAATTTTCTTTATCCAACAATGAAACCGATGGATGGCTGATGCATTTTTCTTTTTGTTTTTCAATCCAGTGTGCTTCCACAATTTCCCTCGCGGTTCGATTCCTATTCCTATACAAAATGATGGTGCTACTAAGACAGGGGGACCAATCATGTTCATGGCAATGCATTGCCAAATGCGTGCTAGGGCGACCTTTCAGACTGGACAAGTGTTCCCCTAGCCGGACAAGGATACTTTGAAAATATCTCAGAACTGGTGCTGTCCAGACAATTCGTTCCAAGTGGATACTCAGTGGCTATAATTCGTAGATTGAATTATGTGGCGTAAATTAATTCATTAAAATCTAATTAGAGTAATTAAAGTTATTATTCAATTGAACATTTTGATTTCTCGTAGAAGTAATGGCCGCCACATCGAGTAATTTAGACCAAGGGTTAGAATTGTGCTATCTGCCATACGCAATCATTAAAAATTTGGTGCAGCTAAAACACGCATACACACACACACACACACACACACACACACACACACACACACACACACACACACACACACACACACACACACACACACACACACACACACACACACACACACACACACACACACACACACACACCCTGTATGTTCGCATTCTTCACAAACATAAGCGAGTCTCTCGTTACGTGTAGTGAACAATAAGTATAGTATAAGTATAAGCAAATGTACAAATTCCCCAGCGATGCGATAGCTCGTTTATCCGCATAATGTTAACGTTACCGAGCTAGCACGGCGGTGAGAATAATACCTGGAAGAATTGAGCATTCAGTTGATTCGTGCCAGGAGACAACGTTTCTTTTTTTTTTTAATTATAGCTATGGTATGAAAAGTATATGCTTCAGACATGGAACATCTCTCTAAAACTGTTCCATAAACAACCAAACGAAATTATTCGCGAGCCTTCCGATTAGTGATAGCACTGCTATTAACCGAGTGAGCAGAAGCGATAGCAAAATCTTGAATGAATTACCAGGAACGACGCTGAACTTTCTACCTCTTGGTTTCTTCCCGTCGCAATGCCTATTGAAGCGCTTGCACTTCAAGAATCTGGAATCGTACGCGCGGTCACCACCGCTTCCGATGGACGCTCACCACAAGGCCGCCTATCTGTATACCTTCTGCGTCGCATCCCAATTAAATCCAGAGCTGTCAGGCGGCGGAAACGTGCTTCAAGATTTCGTGAGGAGCGAGGGGCTCAACCTGGCCGGCATGGCCTCCCGCCGGCATGGCCACGGGACCAGCGGACGTGCTAGCCTTGCACGTGCATCTGTCTTTCGACTACATGCTGGGGGGACTCGTACGCATCGCTCCCAGTAAGTACACGTAAGCACCTACGAAAGGTCATCTGAGCAGGCAGGCAGGGCAGGGCAGGGCAGGGCAGGGCAGGGCAGGGCAGGGCAGGGCAGGGCAGGGCAGGGCAGGGCAGGGCAGGCAGGCAGGCAGGCAGGCAGGCAGGCAGGCAGGCAGGCAGGCAGGCAGGCAGGCAGGCAGGCCGGCCTGCCGGTGCAGCATTTTGAAGACAAGGTCTTCTTAGGTGATTTTAGAAGGAGTTAGCTCATGTCGAAGCTGGCTCTGTTGTAACTATACTTGAAGAAAAAGAAACGATCAGTTTAGTCACCTGTGGATTCCTTGTGGACATTAAAATGGCATCAAATGGTTCCTCCTCATGGCTTGAACAAGTATCGATAGTGAGCAATTATGTATCTATTAAATAATGAATATAATAAAACTTTACAACTTCCCCCACGTGAATGACTCCACAATCAACAAGCCATTTAGATCTGTTTATAACCAATTTTGAGCCTTCCTTTGTTAAGGCGAACACTGATTCACAATATTAGGGACAAATTCATTATATTTATGTTTGTCAGTCGATTCATTAAGACACCTAAACGACTGCGTTCGGCATTTACATACATACTCATTGCTCCTGCAACGCTATCGCTTTTAGAGTCTGCTTTGGCAGAACAAATGTGAACGATGTATTCGCAATGTGCGACCCCAACTTAGCCTGCGATTTAGTGTTGAATAAGTTCTCTGAACTATACTTTGCATATTTTGCCGTCAAGACGTTTAAAGCATCCAGAAATGTCGGAAAGCGTCGGTAAATAAAGAATGCCTCAAGCTTATAGGAAAGTGGGACCAATTGTTTAAGGCATCTATAGTGATGAAGACCCTTGAAGCCTTCAAACCATTCATAAATACATAATTTTTTTCGCTAAACACCTTCCTGATGCAAAAAAAAGCAATATTGTTCTACTCAGCTCAACTCGACAGAAGGACCCACAGAAAACGTATGGAAGACACTTAACACTGTACTTAGTAATAGGCAGTAACCAAAATTCTAAATGATGGAATAGAAATTCAAGGCCTCGAGCTAGCTTTTTAACGACTTCTTCTCAACGACTTCTTCATAACGACTTTTTCATACCAGTTTTTGACGCCACGAGCAGCAGCGCTGAGCTGAAGTATATGGATGGTCGAAGTAACCAAACCATATTTTTAGAGCCAGTTTCAGATAGTGTTTGCAGCTACATTTCTAACCCTTAGCAATAGCAAAGCCGCTGATGCGGGCAATCCTCAAATTGAACCTGCAAAATACGTATTTTCAGGTTTACCTGCAGATAAGTGTTTGTCGACAAGATTTCCTCCACTAAGTATGCAGATAGCAAAAGTAACAGTTGTATATAAAAAGGGTAATAGAAGTGACATGTAGTACAACTACCGTCCTATATCGGTTCTACCTGCGTCTTTCAAAGGTTTGGAGCAAATAATTCTTAGACGCCTGACCTCATTTACTGACCGCTTCAACTTCCTAAGTTCTGCACAGTACGGTTTTCGCAGAAACAAGTCTACAGAGCTCGCACTAATGGCACAAAAGGAATTCATTCTAGAAAATTTCTAACGCAGAAAAATGGTACTTGGGCTTTTTTTTTAACTTTTCAAAAGATTTAGACCTCATTATTCACGATATTCTGCTTAAAGAACTGAATCACTAGGGCATAAGGGGAATCGCGCACAAATTATTTATGTCTTATTTGCTATACTGTACTCAATTTGTTGTCATTCAAGAAAAACATTCCTCAATAAAATTCATTAAAACAAGTATCACGCAGGGAAGCATTCTGCGACCGTGTCTGTTCATGCTTTATATTATTAAGATTATCTGTATTGATTAAACGGTCTATTATATGATCTCTGCTGATGACACGAGTTTATTTTCAAGCAAATAATACGCCGATCCGATTAGGTGGTCGATTGAATAGCGCACTGTCTGTAATTAATGCACGTGCTTAAGTGAACTCCCTAAAAGTAAACATTAATAAAAGGAAGGCTGTTGTTCTATTTCACCCTAGCCAAACAGATGTCCCTCTGCCCACCATTTGGTTAAATACCTGTGAAATTGAAGTGGTTAAAAGCTCCTAATGACTGGGCGTGTATTTTTCACAAAATATAGCCAGGGATGACCACGCTTACTACATGATTAATAAGCTATCTAGGACAACCGGCATTAAGCAACGCCACTCCTATTTCCTACTTCTGTTAACATACTTGTACATAACCCTTTATTTTCTTCTTTATCAAATTACGTGTATATTGCATGGTCAAAAACAACAGAAGCAAACATTAACAAGCTTACTGTCTTGCAGAAAAGAGCTTTACGCCTAGCCTGTAGAGCTCTATATCGCTGCCACACTGCAGACTTACTTAAGAAGCACCGCATCATTCAGATTCCATCAATGTACTCGTACGATTAGAAACTATGGCGTTTATATATAACTTGGTTTATTGCAAAATAATGTTGCCATAGCAAGCCTAAGAAGGCTAGAGAAAAGCTTCCTTGCTGATAATGTACGCCATCCTGAAGTGCGGAATGTCGCCGTATGTAGAACCGATTACGGAAATCAAATGTAAAAATTTCAATTGCCTACACTTCTAAATCACACAATAAAGGAAAATAAAATTTGACACTTCTGGTATATCACCAAAGGAACTGCGTTTAGTGCACGTATAATGATGTGATATGATGAGCTTTTTTATCTTTATGCCTGCTTTATAATCTCCTTTTCGATCGCCGTTCTATAACCCATGTGTGTCGTTCTTAGTAGGTTGAACTGCCATAGCCGCACGCTCTTGTGCTGTCCCGCGTGCTATAGGGGGTCAAGGTTCCTTAAGCCGTTCTCACAGTTTTTACCTAGTCCTCCTCGGTAACAATCTTTTTTTCTTGTTGCGGAATAAATTTCAGCTCAATTCAATCCAAAAGTGATTAGCCGCAAACATGTCATATAGGCGGCGGGATGTGGGTGCCTGTGCCACTGAGGCCCACTGCCGTGCTAACGCCAGTGGCAATGCATGGCCTTCGACATCGCAGAGGCGCACCCATTGCTCCGGCCGTTTCACTCGGCGCACTCCCCCAGCAGTTCGAGCGTACAGTAGGCGCTAGGTGGGTAGCGAGCGTCTCGGTGCGCTGTCCACCGAAGCATCGCTGCTGCTTCCTGTCGCTGGTGGAAATTGCATTCGCGTGCAAGTAAAATATGTACTTTCATAAATAGCACAGGTACTGTGTTCATATGACGCTTGAGCTTGTTCAGGTTAACCACAGTGAATTATTGCGCAAAAAAAAAGAAACATTGACAGCGCCGTTTTTATCTAATTTTGTTTTTAGCGAGCTTTTTCATTTTGGTGCAAAATTGTTTTACGCGCGAAAACCGCTCGTGCATCAAGTTGACATGATGCATGGACATGTTCAAGTTGACCACAGTGAATTCGCACGAGAACTTTTGACTCCACCCGGCGTGTCATTCTTTCTTTCTTTTATTCAAGAAGCACCCCGGTTTCCAAAATGTGTTCCTTACGCTCCCAAACCCGATAAATAACGCGTTGGTGTGATTTATGAGAATTAATCTTGCGGATATCCATAACTAATTCCCGCAATCAATTTTTTTTTTTTACAACGCCGAAGGACAATGTTGGGTTTCTGTCGTTCCTCGATCCCCTAGGGTCCAGATACTAAGCACCTTTCGCGATGATCATACTGCCGGTCACTGGCTTCCGTAAAACGCATGAGCGCATCCGCAGCCGCTTCTCGTGGTCTATAGACTTGCAGACAGCGTAGCCAAATACGTGGCTTCCTTCTCGCTCTGCCAACAGCGCAAACGACTGACCCCACCTCTCGCTCGACTGCTCCAATTAACCGATGGTGCTCCAACCTGTACCGTGTTTTTAAGCTCATTTCGCAGTCGTTGGTATCCACACTGTTCGAGAACGAACTTCGCCAGTAAACTATCGCGTCACTCTCGTTGCCACGTCTTTCAACGGCTGCTGCCGTGCCACAGAGATTGTGCATGTTTCGCGTTTAAATCTTTTTATAGGGCGTTCTTCGCCATAACCAACGGTCAGGTGGAGGATAATTACATCAGTGCGAGCATTATCATCACCCTTCATCTTCTTCATCTGCATATATTTATCATCATGGCCAGTGCCATCCTTTTCAGCGCGCGGCCCTGCTTAATAAAGCGTCGTGGTAACAGCTGCCTCGCATTATTGGCCGCATAACGATCTGACCAATCAGATCGCCCAATCATAATGTTGTTGCTCCATGGCGCCAGGCCTCTACCTCTCTGTGCGACGTTACGTTGCGGCTTATGACCTCTGCGAGTGGCGAAGAGGCCATGTGCGCAACCTATACGCCACCTTCATCCAACAGATGTTCCACGGAGCCTTTCTTCTGGGTCGGCATGGACCCTTGGCCCCTTCCCCACATCCGTAGAAGGGAACAAATGAATGGCCGTTGGAAAGACTGTGCAACACACTATGCTATTACATGTGCCGTGCCCACTAGCTGTACTACAGATGTAGCAGACTTCTTACTTCAGGACGTCATTCTTCACCATGGCGCGCCAAGACAACTGCTGACAGATCGTGGCCGCAACTTCCTGTCCAAAGTTGTCGAAGACATACTGCGTTCCTGCTCTACCGAACGCCAGCTCGCAATTGCATATCGTCCACGAACGAATGGACTGAAGGAACGACTAAATCCCACCTTTACAGATGCTGCCTGTGCACGTTTCAGCAGACCATCGCGACTGGGCCAACGCTTTGACCTACGTGAGATTTTGCGTAAAATTCGTCACGTCATGACAGCACCGGTTTCTGGCCTTTTATCATCTTGTTTGGTCGCCATCCCTCTCTGCCTTTTGACACCCTGCCACCTTCGGTGTCACTGCACATAACGGAATACGCCCTTGACGCCGTTGGTCGGGCTCGCATGGCTCGCCAGATTGCCTATGATCAACTTACAGTGGCCCAGGCGTCACAAAAGACTCGCTACGACAGTCGCCACCGGCACCTTCAGTTCTCTACCGGAAATCTCGTTCTTCTCGGAAAATCTCGGAAAGTCGCTCGCTACTGCGGGTTCAATCCTGAAAGCGATCGTCTTGTGGAGAGACGGACGGACGGACGGTTTTTCTCGTTAAGTAAGCACAGAACCGCTTGCGCATTTAAAAAGCTAAGCGAAATATCTGCAGTGCATTCGAAACAGTACTCGACAGTCTCTGGGTACGAGCCCGTGCTTGTCGTGTTTTATTTGGAGTGATAAGAGCTCATGGATTGAACCCACGATAGTTGACTATAGTCTCAGTCTGGAGCTCTACAGAGCAAGATTGGTTGTGACTGAGCAGCAGTACGCCATTCATTGCTTTCGGGTTCATATTTCACACCGGCCTGCTGTAGTTACGCATACGCATCAAGCCAGAGTTATTAAGAGACCAAATGTCGAAGCGAGCTGCACATAGTAGGAAATGTGCGGGCAATAAAACTATGTTCAGGCTAAGTAACGAATGTGACGATGAATTAGCTGCGTTAAAAGATAGTACATCAGTTTCGACAATTACAATATTGCCCAGACCCACGTAAGGACTCTATGCGCACCACATTCAATGATAAGGGCCGCGAGAGAATCACAAGCTTTGGGTCGTAAGACACGAAGCCCCAAAGCACATACCTTCGAAAGCGTGACGGCAAAGAAGTTTTAAGGCGAGATAAAGGAGCCGCGAATTTTCCCAAATTTTATTGCCGGGAGGCTAAACGATTGCCTTAATGAACGATATAGAGTATTAGTTTGATCATTTGCGGAAATAAAGTGTATTTGAAAGTGAGAAGGGGCGTACACGCACGAAGCATCCGCGGCAACCTATTGCTTCACCATCCAAAGAAGTTCCTTTTTTTATCTCTCCAAAATGAAAACATTCGCCATTCATTTCTCGAATGATTAGATGACTGTGGGAAGCAACATCCAGTCATTGTGCAGTAGTCGCAGCAACGGCGGCAAGGCGTACGACGGCTATTGACCCCGCACATGCACAGCGGCCGTCCAAGGCGTGATTAAGAATGGCGGAGCGTGTTGAGATAACTGGTCTCACGGGGTATTGTCGGCATCGACCTCTTCAAGGAATGGCGCCACCCTGCACAGATCGAGAGAAGATTTGTGTGCGCTGAGGCACTGCATCCCTGAAGGAACAGACAATTTTTCCGCTGAGTTCTCATAACCCTTTCCAGCTTGAAAATTGCACGTGCAGGCCTAGTGCATGAAACCTATTTTATGAATTGAACGTGGGCGCTTGCAAATAATCATTGACGAATAATCGAGATAGTTTGTCGAACGAGCATTATTTGTCCTTTTGCGTCAATAAATAACTGATTTTTTGAGCTTATGTCCGCAATAGAAAAATGCGTTCCAGCGTATTATGAACGCTACCAATGCGTTAAGCCACACGCGCTTAACTTATACGTTTGAGGTAGCAAACTCAGCGCAGTGTATGTGAAACGTTGAGCATTACAGGACTAAGTCGTGCGACGAAAATGGGAAATTTACAGGCATAGGATAGCGCAAGGTGACGCAAGGCAGGAGTAATCTGAGATAGACGGGACCATCCTCCGTCCTGGAGTAGACCTAAACTTAGTCGGTTGTGGTGGTTACGACGCGGCGTACGAGGGACCAAACTCGAGGCTATGCGTATTCGGAAAGACATGCAAGCATCTAGTGCTGCGCCACAGTTTGCAGATGTCTTTGAAAGCGGCAGTCGCGAACGTGCAACAGTTACCGCCTGCACGTGGGCGCAGGCACTCCTGGCTGCCTATCGGTTGGACTGGATGACTCATTGGCCGGGCGGGATGGCATCTACAAACAGCTGAAGTCTACGGGCTCAAACGCCTACTTCACGACGTTGGCTGCACTCGGCAACGCTCAGGTCACACGGCGCCTCATCAAGAAGTGTCTAGATCTTCACAACAGCGTCGTAACAGCCCTGATGACTGGCACAGGGACTGCAGTAGCTTCTGGCACCATACCGAAGGTACAGTATAGAAATGGTTGAGCGCTGTTTATAAAACGCAGAAATGAAAACCTCCTTAACTCTCTGTGCACAGTGCATAAATTGTTCTAAAAGGACACTGATGAGGAAGCTAAAGCAGCTCAGGCTGAGCTACTCAAAATTCAAATCTATCTGGCATTCGCCTTCGCGAAGCCATTGCTTATCGGCAGAAGAACGAAGGACCCGGTATTTATACTTCCCGTCGTAATTGAGGCACCATTGGTGTCACCTAGACGTCACGAATTTCGTGGCATTGCTAAGAGCACTGTTGGGTAATGTCTGAACAGGAAACGCCAACGATTGTTTCCCGGTTCAGTACTTTATGTTTTTGCTTTTTCCAGTATATTGTAATCGCTTCTTTTAAAGAACTAACGATGCCAAAGTCCGGGCCGTCCTGAAGAAGGGGAATAAAAAAAATTGAAGACACTTAGCCAACAGTGTTTTGCTCTTGCGACATTTCTGGAGAACCAGACAAATCATTTTTTTACGGTGATGCTGGCCAATCAGCAAATGCACTATAGCATCGTCTACAAGTATAGTTTAAGGAGAAACTAAAGTGTAAAATGTTCCGATCAGTTCTAGTAAATTGCTTTTGTATAATACGAAAAAAAAACTCCTAGCTTGAGAAGAGGCCTGGTAAGATAGAAAAGTTGTGAAAACGAAAGATGGGTGCCGCCGTGACGCCATAAGTTACGACATAATAATTTTGACACATTAGTTGTACGCAGAGACGGATTTTGCGGTATCAGGTAAATTGAACGAATAATTCGCTGCCACGTAGATCAGTCTGCATGGCTAGCTTTAAATGTATACATGCACGGGACTAGACCTTTATTATTATCGGCTTCAAGTTTACATTATAAACATCTGCCGTAAGGTGGGTCACTAGGAAGGCAATTATTGCAATGGAATTATTAAATTGGTTGCGTTTGTTGTTTTTTGCAAATTACCTTCGCCGGGGGGCAGATAATTCACCTGTATTACAGGTCCGCCGTTCGCCTTGCCGTTCACTTCGCCAGCCCTTTATGGCGCATATAAAACGCAAGTCGTCTAAGTTTTTCACAAGATGAGATTATATCTCTGATGATGAGATGATATCTAATTTCTCCCTCACTTGTATTTCCAGGGCGACTGGGTACACACGAAGGCAGACCTCGTGGTCATCGACGGCATACAGGGCCAGGCGTTCGCCGAATCAGTGGCGACCAAGACCCCCTACCCACGAGACGCCGCCGTAGACATAGACCCGCTGTTGCCGACCGCGCTGGCGGCTGTATGGCGTGGGGTCAGCTCAAAGAAGCTGTACCTGTGGACCGGATGGAGTGTGCTGGACCAACTGGCACGCTATGTGGACTTTCCTATCGCCGCAACAGTAGGAACGGAGAAGTTTATTGGGGCATGCGTAGACAGGATCAAGCACGCCTTCGGAGTGCCCTTTGCTACCAATGCCCTATATCTCAGGTAAGAGCCTGTTTCTATCAAATACAAACAATTTGCAGAATGTTTGGCGTTCGAACCTGCATATGAAATAACCTGAACGTATGAGCGCTTTTATTCGTTCAAGTCAGTCAGGGAATGGACTTCGGACAAAAAAGCTATAGCTAATATTAGCCAGAAGACATCTTGGGCCAGGAAAACCAGTGCAAGCTACCTTACAGATACAGGCGCAGGTACAAGTACCATCTAAGAGGGGCGGCAATCAGTCATCATTTATGCCACCATGCAATGACGAAATAAACTTCAAAAAGGAAGGTCAAAGTACTACGATTACATTCTGAAATTTCACGTGCCAGAGCCGCGATCTGATTATTCAGGACTACCTGGTTGCTTCCCTGGACAGTTTTTAACGTGCGCCCGATACATGCTACACGGTCGTTCTTGTGTTTCACCTCCGTCGAAATGCGGCCGCTACGGCCACTATTTGATCCCGCGACATCGCGCTTATCTATAGCAGCCAAACGCGCTATAGGCACAAAGCCGCCTCGGCAGGCATCATCCAGGGCACAAAATGCAATAATGGGGAATGAAATATCTACGAAAAAAATCGGACAAGGAAATTAATGTAAATTATTCGAATATAAAAAAAATATATATTATTCGATACTTTAAAAAAATATAACTTAATAGATGTGGGAGTGCAGCAGGATAACTAAAATGAAGCGGGAAATACTTCAGCGAGTCGCTTATTCATACTTTAAAATATTTGCTATGAGAAAAAGAGGAAAGGTGTGGCAACTTTATTGACACACCTTTTCTGCTTAATTCTGTTTATTTTGTGTGTGTCTCTCTTTTTGTTTAGTTTCATTAACTTCTACTCAACGATATTGTGTTACTAACGAGGAAAGCTTCTACTTAAAGGCCGTTGGAAGTTAGCAATTACGTTCATTATACCTTTTTTTTTTTTCGTGTTCGTCTGCTTCTCAACTGCAGCCTCCGGGTCATATATACTAAGTAAATAATAGGAAACAAAGGATATGCCGTGGCGCAAAGTGCAAAGGAAAAAATATAACACCTAGTAAGGTTCACGCATGTTGTGTGAAATAGAGGAGACACCAGTCGAAGTGTATGTTCTCTGAAATTTTTAACATACCAAATGAGACCCTAAATGCAAGTAGATGAGTACGTCGACTTATCGCGTCGTGTTTAACGATTAACTTTTAACCTTTAACGATTACGATTAACCTTTAACGATTAACCTTTAACGATTAACGCACATGTGTGTGCGTGTGCGTGCGTTAGACGCACGCACGCACGCACGCACGCACGCACGCACACACGCACGCACACACACACACACACACACACACACACACACACACACACACACACACACACACACACACACACACACACACACGCACGCACGCACACACACACACACACACACACACACACACACACACACACACACACGCACGCACGCACGCACACACACACACACACACACACACAGATACATTTAATAATTTAACTCAATATTACCAGTTATATATTACTCATAAGGGTCTCGCGATCACGAAATCAGCCATTAACATATTGAGACAAAATTCTTTTAAGAAAGCAGAAATGCGTCTTTCAATGGTTTCAGCAACAAATATTGATATGAGAATATACCTCATCAATGCCATCGCGCACAAAACCATACCACATTAATAACTTCTGCACCTGAATACAAAGCACCCAGTAGACTCCAACACAAAAGAGTATCACAAATTATTAATATGTGCCTTAGACAATGGCAAGGAATTCTGCGTTGCTTTATTGTCAGCAAAGTTGTTCCAGCCGGTTATTTTTCTAAGAATATAGGAATGTTTGTAACAGTTCACAGTAACAATGATTTTACTCAGTGAGAATGTCCCATGCGAATAGCGCAAACTAATTATTTGCGATGTGTCAGTATTGTAGTGCCCATTTGTACTGTATTGTAGTGCAGATCGATGCTGCGACTGGGACGAAAACGGGTGCGGTCACACGCGTCGCAACGGGATTTTCAGGCGGCTCATTTCACACGATTGTGATTGAAACGATGCAGTGCAGCTGGTACGATACCCAGGCTTGCGCACTGTCAAGTTTAGTACCACACGCCGCATAACTTTTCAAACGTAAGGAAAAGAAAAAGAAGGTGCGTTAACATAGTTTTGGCCTACCTTTAATAACAGCAATTATTACGCGTGTATTGTAATTTATAAATGCTTTGGAGTTTAAATTTGTTTTGGACGGCGATACAGCGGTTCCTGAAGTTCAGTGCGAGAAGACAGCGAAAGTTCACAGCTGTTAGCAGCTGTGAACTTTGGCGCTGTGTGTTGTCTCATGTGTCTTCTATGTCCGTGTCGTTCTGCCTGCGCTACAAAGAATTTCAATATGATTTATCAACAAGCCTACATCACTATCCTCAATCACAGTGGCACATATGGAATTCGGCTGCAGCGAAGCCGGCGTAGCAAAACTCTCGCGCTGGCGGTGCTTAGCGTCGGCTTCTGAAGAAATGATGTGCGTATATTGCTCGTAACGGCACGTAAGCGGTGCCTGCTCCAAGCCATATTATTGCATGAAACGCAGCACCAAGCACCAACCCGAAAGCTCACGTCTTCCCCTGAAGGTAGCTGTAATTGAGATGTGTGTGATTACTGCACGTGGCATGAAATTTGCATGGAGAACTTCAACCCTTAGCGCTAGCCTGGTTGTCCATCGCGGTTCGTCTGCTCTATGTGTAGTACTCCTCTCTGAATATTTAGAAAGTGGGAAAAGCCGACACCACAGTTTTTTTTTGGTGTGACAGTGTCTTGTGTACGCAGCATCATATAGCATGCTAACAGAAATGGGCTCTGTCTACTTTCTCGTCCGGTGTCTCGCGCTGTTAGTATACCGTGAATCTGTACCAAGAAGCTTAAATCAATATGCTACACTACGCGGCGCGGCGGCGTAGCCCCAAGGCAAACATGAAATACCTTGTTAGAAGCACGTTTCTTTTGTTCAATGAGAAAATAGAGAACGGGAATTTTGTATTCGTAGTGGCAGACGTAAAGTAGGAAGTTATAGGAACTATTGTCCAATCTCGAGGACATGCAAGAACCTGCTCAAGCACATAATGTGAAAATGGTGCTGAAAACCCTATATTTCAGCACCACTTCAATCAAGCATTCCAATCTATTAAGTTAGTCATGTACTTAAGCTATATTAGATCAGTATTAGAGCATGCTAATAGGAGCTATTTCAAACTAGATTAATCGACCATAGTAAGAAAGTGCAAAGAAAGCCTCAAGGTAAATTCTAATCTGGTATTCCCGAACGGTTGAAATTAGAAGTAGTGTATACCTGCTTGAACTGCCT
The DNA here is from genome assembly GCF_023375885.2 of Dermacentor andersoni. Taxonomy (NCBI): domain Eukaryota; kingdom Metazoa; phylum Arthropoda; class Arachnida; order Ixodida; family Ixodidae; genus Dermacentor; species Dermacentor andersoni. Next base: position 133,886,395 of record NC_092818.1, read on the forward strand.
CTATTAGCTCAATGCTCAAAACAAGGGAGAGTGATTCCTTTTCTTGCTGTTGAAAAGCTGCTTCAATGTCAACAGGATCCTACATATTGTTCTGAGAGAAAGCGTTAAGCATTGACAAATCTCTAAGCTTTTATATAGGCTTTCTTCATGAACAACAATAGAATCAAACACTTTACTTTGGCAAGCTTCACTATGAAAACATTGTGAATTTCTTCTACAAGACCACATTAACTCTTTCAGGTATACACAATAAAAGTGTGTCTGAAGTGGCCTGCTGCAGACTGTGCCAGCGTCCATAGCTGTTGCCTCGTGGTAACGGCTATATAAGCTCCATTTATGTTTCTGCCACGCGGTTCCTCCTACAGCGCATGGACCCGGCAAGCGGTATGCCCATGCGTGGTTTGATCGCGCTGTCGTCCTGTGCTTACTTTTGCGAAGATGGAGGCCAACTCGGCAGAAGTGGGATTCTGTCTGTACAATTATTTAACAATCGTGTTGTTGCAGCTCGGGGTAGCGTTTAGCCCAGGGATCCTCCCGGCACATTGGTGAAGACGCCCGGGAGCGGAAATGATGAAAGAGGGGTTATTATACATTATTTACACTGGCACCAGATACGGAAGCCCACTCCATGTAGGAGCATAATAGTAGCGGTCCGAGTTCACATCACGATACGTCCGCACACTCCACTGCACCGAAGGTCTCCGCTTTTAAGACAGTCGTCTTCCCTAGGAGAGTCATTTAGGGAATCTGATGACTGTATCTCGGCCAATCAGAATCGTCGAATAGGTCGCAATATCCCTCCAATGTTGTCGCGTCGTTCTGCTGGTCTCTACATCCTGTATTATACACCTTCGCCCCCGCACATGGCGCAAGCGCATAGCAATCTGAGAATCCGAGGTCGGCGCTGTTGCCGCGGTAGCCTTCGACGTTGGCCACTTTCATCAATTAGTTCAGCTTGTCAGGGTCAGGTTCCGATGGCGTTATTTTCGCGGTAGTGGTCACCTCGAAGTGAGCTCCTTTGTTTCCGCATCCCAGTCTATTTCAGGCAATGGCTTCGTCTGGGTGCAGGCTAATGAAAGGATTGCCTCGTGGAAAACGTCTAAGAAATCCTCATCGCCGTACTGAAACGTAACGGTGTGTATTTTATAATGCATACACGTGTTTGTATCATGTTCTGATTGCTGTGCTTGCAGCGATGTAAGCGTTTTTTTTTTCTAAGTTGCACCACAGTCATTTATTCATCTGTGTTTAACTGTACAAAATATGGCCATCCAGTAATGGCCAGGATAACCAGCAGTATCGCCAAAAAGTATTATGCAGATCTAATGCTCTTGTTGGAATCGACATGATGGGCAGCGTCCGTGCAACAACCAATTCAATTTTATAAAACTAACTTGAACATGCACAATAGTCCTTGCTTTCATCCGATGCAACACGGATAAATTTGCAATGTTTGCTTATGCACTACACAGCTCACAACTTTAATTTCATGTAATGTATACATGGGTCGGTGAACTCACTCAAGAGTCAGCTCACTCACACTATGACCGACCCGTGAGGGCGAGTTCATGTGTCGGCCTGGCTCAGTAGAATTTCATCTGAGTCTGAGTGAGCTTGGCTGGGTAGAATATGATGAATCTTAGTCAACATGAGCTCAGCTGAGCGGAATTTTTGGGTAGTCTGCACAGACATTGCCGATTAATCTAACCTTAGAATAAATCAGTAAGCAGCTGCATATCACAATCTAATAAAAACAACATTCACATGCACAGATATCAATTTGTCTTTGAATATCTTGCAAGTTACATGATACCTTAATTGGAAAGGCAGTGATGACAGGATGGGGCTGTGCCCATGGTATGTACCGCTTGTGCAATCCATGGCTCCAAACTCAGTTAGTTGCATTTTACTGGATTTGTTGAACGAGAGATATTTCACAAGAAGCTCTATACCAAAACAAACTGCGAAACTGCTCTCGCCGCAATTTCGATGGATATTCTGCCCTTCTTACTTTATTAATTTTATCTTGGCTTCCAAAAATCGCACCGATTGCTGTGATCGGTGCGATTTGTAGATACGTGCCGCTTTTTAACGAAACTCTTTCACACCGACATGAGTCACTGTAGGCGTGGGATTGGTCGGTGCCGCTGTCTCAAGAAACTCTTTGACACCGACTTGTTTTGGAGTACTGGGAATGTGCCACGCTGTCTGCGCTAGTCTCCAATGAACCTATTTGATGTCAGCTTCGGTCACTGGGAACGTGCGAGTAGGTGTGCGCCGCTCTTTTATGAACTTCATTGACGCCAAATTGAATGACTATATGTACGTGCCACTGGGAATGTGCGGATCTACAATGACGAAAAAGGTCCCTTAAATTTTTTCCATGCTGAGAGGAGTCGAGCCCACCCAGTAAGGGTTCCTCAAGAACAGCAACCCGACGCGTGAGCAAGCTGCGCCACAAATGCACTGGGTATTTGCCGCTTTTCAATGAACGCCTCCAACGCTTTAGGGAATATGCGCTATGAATGAACTAGGTAAGTGCGCTATTGAATCAACCTCTCGCCAACTTGAGTTACTGAGTATGTGCCACTGAGTGTGCGGTAAGCGAGGGAAAAACCCTCAGCATTCGCAGGCACCAGCGTGCCGCGCTTCTGGTCTCGGAGGCCATGTGTGGAGTTGGCGGCAGTGCCAGTAGATGGCCCAGCGTGTCCAGAATAGATAGGGTGCCTCGAGGTCCTCGGAGAAGGAGGACATCGATGCACCTTAAGAAGGAAGCGCGAGAGAGGAGGCCGGCTGTCGCATGGAGCGCTTCTCAGCCTTCGCACGCACTGGCGCGTCATGCATTTTGGAAGCCACGCGCAGGCTTCGCGGCGGTGACGCTAGATGCCACTGAGTGTTCCGAGGGAAGCGCGAAAGAGGAGTCCCGCTGCAGTACACGCCTCACACATACCTCGTTTCAACGGTGGCAATACGTTGCGTCGTTAGATTGATTCAATGCTAACGAATTACTGTCGACAGTCATTGTCAGGTGTATTCTACCAGATTTTTTAACCAGGTTTAAACGCACCATAATGTTTTCAAGCGCAAGCTTGGTGGCATGTGTCACAGCACCATTTCAAATGAAATGCTGATCATCATCATAATTATCATCATCCCCATTATTGTCATCATCGTTGGCGTCGTTTTCAATAGACGGTGCTGATCAGCAGGCATTTTACTTGTTTTCTGTCCTGCGCATGTTGGCCTCTCCAGCCAGGCGCTACGGAACGAGGTGAGCGCAAAAGTTCGCACTATCGTTGAGTGCTTGACGCAAAATGCGATCCGCTGGCTTCATCCATCCGTCGCCTCAAGGAAGGGAGTCCAAGTGATCGTAGGTTTTCCACCGGAAGAGGACACCTCGGAGAAGCGGGACACCCGCTACGCATCTTATCTAAGTAAGGAAGCAGAGCTCGGTGAATTGTGTCTCACCGTGGTGGGGATCATCGTTGCCATACGGTCAGTCGGTCGCTCGTGATCGCTTGATTATAACCACGCTCCGGAAACCACTAAGCGCTTTAGCACATGTATTATTACACAAGTATAGATACTTGCATACAAGTACATACGCTTCCCACACACAATACTTTTTGCGATACTTTTGCCCGGAAATAAAACGTAACCAAAACGTTATTTAATATTTTGTTGCGGAATGAAACCGAAATATTTTTGATCGGTTTTCGGTACAAGGAGAAAATCGATAATCCGAAACAACCGACTTCAGGCAACGCCAGAATTAGCGCGTATATCTCAGACAGGGACTGGGAGCAGCAAGAGAGCATTCCTAGAGCATTCCTTGATTCATCTCTTTCGAGCTTCTTGCCACGGGCCGCAGCGTCCGAGTTGCTGCCGGCCGGTAATGACTTTAAGACTGTTAATGGACTCTCACTGTAAATAATTAAATAAACTCCCAAGTTTTTCATCCCGACGTCCTCCTCAACTCCTACAACTGGTTGCCAGCGGTGGAATCGCCTCCAAATGCAACAGAGTGCAGAAGACATATCAGACCGAAACGGCCCAGTGGCGATAAGCGCGAGAAAGTTTGAAACCAAACATCTCGGCCAGTCGCGGCAGCTACTAATACGTCACGCTTTGCCTGGCAAGCAAGAGCGGCCCTGTGTGGAGTCAGAATTTTCCGCTGCTAGCTATCATTCGAACTTCGCCCATATTTCTTTACTGGGCGCTGCGATTTGGCGAACAGCGGGACGCGCTCAGTCTCGATATTGCCTCAATCGAATTTCGAAATTTTATGATGAAAAGTTGATTCGGCATCCCGGCCCTGCGAAAGTGGGTATGCAGCGAAGCTCGTGAAAAATACCACTACAACTGCTGAGGGGGATAAGAAATGCTTTATTGCTGTAGAGTAATGATACATCAATGCTAGTTTAGAGCAATATTAGTAATGGGAGTAATGGCAATGTTGGTAGCACGCCGCTGCTGGTCATATTGCCGTTTATTGCGATAATTATATGGGCACTCCAGGCGCATTTCTGTCGTCGGCGTCGGCGTCGCCGTGAGGTTCCATATAAAATCCGCTGGCCGTATGCTCTATGTGCGAGTGAAAGCGTGCGAGGGTGAGCCGGCGATCACGACTCAATCTCGCGCATGCAACTGAGGGAAGCGGAGAGGAAGCGCGCCGTCTTCCGTCTCGCGCAAGGCTTAAGCAGGAGGATAGGGAGAGCTCTGGCGGTGCGTTCTATTCTGGCCGGCCCGGGCAGTCGCTCGCGCCCCGCCGGTCGGCTGTACCTTGAGTCATCAGCGACGGGTACAGAGTCCGCGCTGCGCTCTGTTTTCCTGGCTTAGTTCGCGTTGATGCGATCGGCAGCACGAAGGTCAATTCGCGCACTGCTGGTGCCGCGTTTCCTCACTGCAGCGTTTTGACAGCGAATTTCTGCGGTCGTCGAGTGAGATGCATTCGTGTTTGCTTGTGTGCGCGTGACACCATGTTTGTCAATTTAGTTAGTATGCCTATGTTTACAAGTATATACGGCCGATAAAACTGTTATCCTTACTTCGTATAGCTGTCCACTGATCTGCAAGGCGCCATTGATGCTTGCCTTTCGGATGAAACTGCGGCTTTTTTCCCTTTGCAGCTCATATTCACGCTGCTCCTCGGGAGTCCTAATTATGGGTTGCGTACCTATAGCGGTGATACAACAACAATGAAATCAGTTGCGAGGCTGGTTCTTTTAAATGTGAAAGGCCAGTGACGTCGCTCCTCACCTCGCCAGCTGCCATCGCCAGGGCAACTTGCGCAACAGTAATCTTTACCGTGAAACGTATGCGGGGAGCGCTATAGGTCCTTCGAATCGTTATCAGGAGCGCATCATCATCAATTATGTGGTTCGAGAATGCTTTGTTGTGCTTGTTCTTTATGGGAAGGAATGCTGCATGTTCTGCACATTATATGCGTGCTTCCAAAGAATGTGTGCACTTTTGGCTGCATTTTGCAGTGTGCTTGAAGCATCTGTCTTACAGGGGTACGAGCCCCTGCTGCTGCCACCGGGATCGGCCCACAATTTTTTACTAATGGACGCGGACTCAAAAAAAAAAAAAAAACAGACCACCGAGAGGCTAACAGCTTCGCTGTAATATATCGAATTAGGTGCGATTTTCAAGATTTTTAAAAATATGGGTATGCGTGAGAATGTCAGTGCCTCTCATTGTGCTATTTACACAATTTCCCCAAAACACGATAAAAAGTAAATTATTGAAATTTTTTAAATTAGTCTTCTGAAGCTCACGTTATTAGCGGTAAAGTATGTGTGTCTCGGCTAGGGACATTTTCGGGAAATCTCACGTTAGCTGTGCTCATTACTTTGTTATAGAAATCTGTATGTTATAAAAAAATTGAGTCCCCATCACGGCCCTGCGAAAATGGACCTGCGGAGAAGCGGTTGAAGACCACCGCTACAACTGCTGAGGGGTGTATGCACTCCTTTTTTTTTCTTTAGAGCAATGGTAATTTAGAGTAACTGTAGTACTGGCAGTAATATAAATTTGGCAGCACGCCGCCGCTGGTCGTATTGCCATTTCTTTTCCCTTTGCCGTTCCTCGTACTGATGCTGCTCCTTGGGAGTCTTAACTATGCGTTACCTACCCATAGCGGTGCTGCAATAGCAACTGAATGAGTAACGAGGCTGATTCTTTTATATATGAAAGGCTAGTGACATCACTCCCCACGTCACATGCTGCCGTCGCCGCGGTAGCTTGCGGTACACTAGACTTTACCGGAAACGTATGCGGGGAACGCTGCGTGCTTCGCATTGTTGTCAGGAGCGCCTTATCATCAATGATGTGGTTTGGATGCTTGCTTTGTACTTGTTTTATATTGATACGAATGCTGTGCTGTATGTTGCATGCGTTCTATTAAAAAATGTTCGTGCTTTTCCCTTCAATCGCTGCAGGTTTTTTTTTTGTTTTTCGAGAGGGCGCGCCGAGAAAGAAATCCTGACCAACTAGAGTCGAAATCTCGTTACAGCGAAGCTGGTAGATTCGCTGTAACACATCTAGTGTAAAAGCGCTGTTTAAATTCGTCGGCCATCATATGGCAGACCTCCTCTTTGCGCCCTTCACTCGTTGGTCATTTAGTTTTAAACGACTACTGTTAGAGAGCGCCAACGAAAGCTAAAATCCTTTAAAATGTGCTGAAATCCGTAATGTAATTTAAGATAACGTTGTATATTGTTCAGCCCTAAAATATTGTTTCTGAGTCACAATCACAAAATTAGACGTTGTACGAGTCAAGTATACATCACACTTGTTGGAGTGCACACGGTAGGCATTACCACATCCTGAATAGGGCCTTACCACTGTCGTTGGAAAGAAAAGCACACAATCAATGCATTCTACCGGTGCTATTATATGGGGCAGGAACTTGGGCGTTAACAACGAAGCTCCAGAATAAGTTACGGACCACGCAAAGAGCGATGTAACGAGAAACGTTAGGCTAATGTAAAGAGTCAGGAAGAAAGGTGTGGATCACGGAGCAAACGTGTTTAGCTGATGCTCTAGTTGACATTAAAAAATACAAATGAAGTTGTGCAGGCCATGCAATGAGTAGTGGAGATAACCTGTGGACCATGAGAGTTAGAGAATAGGCGACAAGTTAAGGGAAGCGCAGTAGAGTAGGGAAGAAAATTAGGTCGTGCCAGAGAATACATAGCTTGCCTTAAGCGGATAAGAATTCAGCAGCAGCTCTTAACACCTCTGAAGGCCGCTAAAAGCACATCGAGGAGAGAAAGAGAGATATTTATTATGAGACAGAAACTCACAGGTAAGACTCCAAGAGTGTCAGTGTCAGTATGAGTTTTATTGTTCGCTTGTAGAAAAAACAAGAGGATCTTGGGACTAAATGTAAAATGCCTGGCAGAGGACCCAACACTCTTGTACACAGTTCGTATAGCACGCATATATATATATATATATATATGAAAAATATAAAGATCAATACCAACCGAAAAGCAAACAGCTTTCCGCGGCAAAGCAGTCCATCGTACAAAAAGAAAGTACAGTTGCGATATTACTTCAAAACAGGCTGTAACTATGCAAGAACATGTATCTTAGATACGTAAGTACCTTTACTCAGGACAAAGCAACAACTAGAGTAGAACAATATGAATCAAGTGAATATAATTAAGAATTGGCATGGTTAATGCAGTACATGTACTACAATTCGCATTACCCAGCTACGATAACATAAGATCCATAACATTCATAATAAAAGGAAAAAAATGAAAACAGTTTGGATACAAGCTAAAAAGAGGACGCACTTCTGCTACAAATGTCACTGTGTGCAGGTGTACCGTTATAATGTTCTTTTGTGTACTAACCGTCAAAACGTATATTTTCCTGCGCAATGATTTGTTTAACTTGTAGCTTGAAGGCTTCTTCAGGACAATTGAAATTGAGCTTGTGTTCCAATTTGTTTATATATAAGTTGTTTGATAAACAACAGTAGGTTTCTCATATTTTGTTTGTGTTCTTTGAGTGCGGCGCAGGTTTGAGCGGATAGGATAAAAGTGTTGCCTAGCACCTTCATTTCGCTCAGGCAGTTTTTCGCTATGTATGAGTCGTAGTACTTTCATGTAATAAATTTGACTGGCACGAAGCTTATGGTACTTTTCAAATATAGGTGCTGTCCTCAAATTAGCGAAATTTCCTTGGTAGTTACAGTAAACACGGAGAACTTTTTTGTGAAGAAGCACTAGCTTCTTGTAGTTAGTTTTGGAAGTTGTTCCCCACACCAAAGCTCCGTAACAGAGCTTAGAACGAAAAACGTAATTATATATTTGCTGTTTCAGCCATAGCGGAATCATTCTAGAAATCCTATACATAATACCAACACTTTTACATAATGCACAGTGTACTAATATGTGCATTGCACCTTAATTCCTCATTAAACTCCACTCCAAGAAACTTCTGGTTTTGTACTTGCTGCCATTTTATTTCGTTATAATTAATGGTTAGATGCCTATCTATGTATGTATTCCGCGACTTGAATATAATATATGTTGTTTTTGCCATCTTTAGCGGTAATTTATTTTGATTCAGCCATGGTGCTAGTGATACACGGTAACCATTCACACTGTGTTCGAATTCGTTCAGGTTACGTGATTTGAAAAGTAGATTCGTTTCGTCGACGTACATTATCACATATTGTAAATCTGGTATGTTAACTATATCGTTTACGAAGATTAGAAATAACAACGGACCAAATTTGGAGCCCTGAGGGTCTCCTTGTTGAAGCGTTAAAAAGCGAAGCATCCTGCATACGCATGAACTGTTGCCGATGATTTAAACAGCTTTCAAACAACTGAGCTGCAACAACTCGTACACTCTAAAACAATGTCACATCCTTTGGGTCGTTTCTTGCCACACAAATGTAACTGTCCCCTGTCTTGTCCGAATTTACTTTTCTTTTTTTTAATGCTGCGAGCCCGGTACGTCCCAGTAACGAACGGCATGCGCGTTATCAGCATGACACAGCATTCCCGACCGGGAAGCAGCGAGCGCGGCGTTTTCAAGAAAGGAAACGCAAGCAAGGCAGATGACGATTATGGTTGTGTGGCAGATATACACCTCAAAGGGTGTACCTTTGTCTAAGAGTGTATTCCGTACTTACATAATTCCCTTAACATAATTCCATGGTCCATGGAATCAAAAGCCTAGGTCTAAATATAAACCAAGCGTATAGATTTGTCTTCAATATTCGATATTATTTCATCTTTAATATATAGAAGAGCTTGTTCGCTGAATTTATACCACTGGAAACCGTATTTGTTCTTTGAAATTACCTTGTGAGCGTTAAAAAAATATTACGAATCTGTCATAAACCATGCGTTCGAAAATTTTTGAAAACACGGTTAAAAATGATACTGTCCTATAATTATTAAATTGTCCTTGATCCCCACCTTTGCGTATCGGTGTAACTCGGGCTATGTTCAATTCTTCTAGGAAAATTCCAGTGGATAATGTTAAATTCAGTAAGTACGCTAACGCTTCGCGAACCTCATGCGCGACAGGTATTCCTACATTCGAAGCAATTCCATCTATAGCCGCTGCAACATTACGTTTCAGTTTTTTTCTTATTGTTGCTACTTCGATGGGATCTGCTGGCTTCAAGAAGATAGTTTCCCTAACCTCGGTTATACTTTCACTGTCATTCCTGCAGCTTTCTACTTAAGGAGGATAAGCACCCGCTTTTATGAAATGTCTCTTCATATCGTAAGCTAGTCGCATGTTTTCCACTGTCGTCATGGCTGTGTGGAATTGATCATTGTTTGTTTTTCCTGCTAGGTGATTTACTGCTTCCCACAATATCTTTTGGTTGATTACGCAGCCGATAAAAAAAGTTCCTCGAAGTATGCATCTTTAGCCTTTGTTAAGTCGCTATTTAGTATATTCCCATATTTTTTTTCTCTGTTAACACTTCTTGATCGCAGATTCTAACAAACTTGTGATACATTAAATATTTATGTTTTATACGTTTGCGCAAAGTTGTATCTATCCATGGTTTTCATGCCTTTTTATTTTTGTGGTGTTCTTGCTGCAGTGGGATGGATATGTCGTAATATTCACGCATGCGCTGCAAGAAGACACTGTAGGTCATCCCAACGTTGGTTTCATGATAAACGACTTACCATTCTTCAGTTGATAGCAGGAACTTAAACTTCTCTAGCGTGTAATCGTTTATCTTACGATGAAGACCTCTCAACACAGAGGTCTGCAAATATGCAAGCCTGCCTTTTTCAAGTGATCAACACGTAGCTGCAGGAAGCTGATTATGGGAAGAAGGGAAGCTCCATGTACATGTTTTAATTCATTTAGAAACTAGTTTCCGCCACATTTAAGTGCTAGTGGCTGCGTAGCCTCTTATACCTTGCTTCGTCGGAAATGTAACTGATTACATGCAATCGTTTACTGAAAAAAAGCAATTGAACTACAGTGAGCGTTACCGAGTAAACAAAGCAATCGTTAAATTACAAGCTTGTCAAGGAACGCAATATACTGCGCGTAATTAATTACATATAATTAGTTACAGACAAGTCTGGTTACGTGTTCTAATAAGAAAATGAAAGGAAGGACGCATGTACCCAGCGCCACCTACCAACTACCTTTTGTGTGTCCTTCCTTTCGTATGTACCCCCTTGCGCCCAAAAACAATTTTTAGCAAACCCAAAAACATGCCCTACAAGAAAATCTATTTAGCGAAAAGACAACCACCTGAAAAATCTATTTATTATCGTGGTTACGTCCAGATCATCACTTTCGTAAGCGTAGCTTCTACACCTGTCCTCAACGCGCGCTTTTTATGCGAATGAATTCCGTTACGTTGCATCTGCAGGTGTTATCCACCATCAATTCCAAGCAGACTGGCTGGAAGTGATGAAGACCAGGAAACAGCAACTCAACATCTCTCACGTGCATTTCGACCCGTCCGACGTCGACGTAGTGATATCCGGAGACGGGCTAGTGGTCGTGCCGGCTGGGGCTGTTTTCTACTCGTACCGAGATGGCGACCTTCCCACGATCAACCTGGGCCGGCTTGGTCAGATGATCGGCACACGTTTTGTTCAGAGGTACTTTCCAGTTGTTCTTATTTCACAGGACGGTCGGAGTTCTTTCCGACATCAACTTGAGAACTGCATGTCCAGAGGTACTACAGACAGCGTAGAGCGATGAAAATCGATAACGAGTAGTGTTATGTTGAATGCAACACAACTGAAGGCTCGTCGCGCGTGTGTTCCGCAGGTTCCGGCGGCCCAGTGAGCCGCCCAAGCCCGAGTGCCTGGCGCCAGCCGATTCAAAAGCGGGGGACGTGTTCGAGACACTACTCGCGCACCACTGCACCCAAACAGTACTCAGCGGCAACGCGGATCCGAACACGAGCGCCGCGTTGCTGTTACCCATGCATCAGAACATGACTCCGGCAAGACAGCTGTTCGTTGCTGCCTGTTTCAAGGTGAAGTTCGATTGCGCTTACGTAGACGTTGGAAGAACAGTGCTATGCCTCTTCCGTTGCAATTAGCATTCCGAGGATTTGCGCACTTTACATTGTCAATGTACCTAACCATGCATTTTCCCGCCAACTTGGGTCAGTGGTAGTGCATGTTCTAGCGGGGTGGACTAATGTACTGAAGGAACTCGGTTCGAAACCAACCCTCGATAGAACTTGGGGCATTGGGTTTGTGACACGGGGTATGTGCTACTCTTCAATTAACCTCTTTCAAGCAACCTTCGGTCACTGGGTTTGTGCCACTCTTCAACAAATCTATTTGATGCGAACTTTAGTCAATAAGTATGTGCCACAAGTAATGTGCAACTCCCCGAAATGACGGAATAACCATTAAAAAAAATTGCCATGCAGGTTGGAGCCGAGCCCACTTCTTATATATTAAGACAATCTCTTCTGTATATACATATATTCCCATATGCAGCACTCGCGGACTTCGCGGCGGCGGCGCTAGGTGGCGCGGGATGTTCCGGGGAAAGAGCGAGAAATGAACCCGTCTTTGCGGCCGCCCTAAGGTGTTTACCTTGATCTTAGCCGAATGACGAGGCGTCGTGTCGCTATATTGCCTCACTGTTAATCGTATTAACGTTGGCAGTCAGCACGGGGTGGGTTTTGCCGGAATTCTATTTGTTATCGTTTTAATTTTTCACTCCAAACAAATTTGAAGATATCGCGTAGAACACATAGCGCCATCGGGACTGTTGAGGTCGCTTACCTGAAGAGGTGGACTTTACTTGCTTCACAAATCGCAAGTTCCACGTGGCGAATTAGAAAATTCGCTAATTAACTTTGTCATTGTTCATTTTATGGCCAATGCAATCACTGCAACATTGGAGCCATACAATAGAGAAGTCACTCCTGTTGTGCAGAGATCTTCATACAAGCAATTTTATCTACATAAAAAAAATGAATTCTTGGGTGTTTCATGCCAGAACGAGCATATTGTCACGCAGTGATGAAGGTGAATAATGCAGCTGTAAAACTGTGAATGACAAAACCAACTTTTCATTGTATGAACTTGTGCCCACAAAAGCAAGTTACACTCAGAGCACAGCAATAGCGGTGAACACAGTCGGCTATCGCCGAAATCTGATCTGCCGGTCAAGCGCACCGGCTTTGATACACGAGTCATCGAAGGTTCCGGAGTAATCGGTGGTGCCCGCGTGCTTTCGGGAAGTTCTACACAAATCGCGTCGCAGATGCAGTCAGATTACACAAGCTTTGATGACAACAGGACCATCGATAACATTCCAGATACTTCCGATACATACAAGCGCGTCCAGCGCTGAGCGATAAGAATTGTTAGGCGGTGAAAAGCGCTCACCCGTAAAAGGTAAACAAGTCCACGTGTCAATATGATTACTAGGCATGCTTCATTGGGGGGGGGGGGGGGGGGGGGCGTCTAGAACTATTTCGACCGCTTGCGGTTCTTTAACCTGCACCTAATGCACTTGTACATGGGCATTTTTAAATTCCGCCTCCATCGAAGTGCGATAACCACAGCCGAGAATTTATACCTCGCCCTCGGGCTTAGCGGCGCAACGGCAAAGCCACAGCGCGACCACGGAGGGAAAGATTTCCGGAATATTTGCCTCCAAAATCAGGTAAAAAAAATAGTTGACGTTACAGTTAGGATCTTCCTAAACTGATACAAGGTTTACGAAAAATGTAAGCTGGAAGGCCTACGTATTTATAGCAGACGTTAAGGATGGATATTTAGAAAGCGGTGCTATGCTCATGCCTGCTTAGCCAACAGGGCCTCGCTACTAAGTGGCTGCAATTTTACATAGGTACCACGTGGATGAATACGACAAATTAAAACAGTCAATTAGTGAATGTTTTCAGTTAGCTGCTGGTATGTTGCACGGCTTGACGCAAGTAACGTCCACCGCTTTCAGAAATATAAATCAAAAAGAGCGAAAAGCGCTATCTGTCAAAGGTGATAAAAAAAATAGTTGTGTTCGAAAAAAAAAGTCGCAGTCTCGCCCGAAAGGCCAAGTATCGATTGCGATAGCAAATTAGTGCACAGCTATACGAAGCAAGAATTGCACTTTTATCGGCCGTATTAACACGAACACATTCTCTTACTAACTGAATTAACAAGCATGGCGTGAGCGCGCACAAGCAATGGTGAACACATCACACTCCATGAGCGCGGACACTCGCTGCAAAGCGCTGGACGCTGCTGTGAGCAAGCGCACCAGCAGCAGCAAGCGAAGCCACCTCCGTGCAGTCTGTCGCTTCAACGCAAAAACAGCGCACATAAAGGTATGAAACGTCGCCAAATCCTTTTCGAGATACGGTGCGCGCGATCGCGCGCGAGCGCGCGCGGCCTTGCAAATTACGCACTTATCGGCGAAGTCGAAGCCGTCGCCACTACTGCCTCTCTGCTTTCCTCCATATACGGCGCGCGAGGTTGCGCCGCGACCGTCAGTTCCCGTTGCGCCCGGGTGCGAAATACACAGTTGCTGCCAGAGTACAACGCCGTCGACCACCTCCGTCCCTCCCGTCCCTCCACGACGTTTCACGCGACGGAAGACGGCGCGTTACCTCTCCGCTACGCCTTCGCGCGCGTCAAATTGAGCCGCGATTGTCGGCTTCCCTTGCGTGCTTTCACTCTCACAGCATACAACGCGCAGCGGCGGTGTTATGGCACTTGGACTTTATGAGGAGCAGCACGGTGACGGCAAGAATGCGCCCGGAGTTTCTCTATAGTTACTGTCGCAATTAAAAAAATTGGGGACTTGCGCCACCTTGCAATATGATGGCCTTGGACCACGGAAGCTGTTTGTTTGGAGCAGTTGCATTATAAAGTTCAGTTGCCTGAAATAAACAAGATACTTTAAAACGCTGTCCATATATTACTCGCATGCTTGAAACCTTGCTTGCATATAACGCTTTCGAACACTTTTTCAGGGAATCTTTTTTACAAAGACAGCATTTGATCCACAAGCACTTCACTTCACAAACACATTTGCCATATTGCTCCCCCAATTTTCGCTAAATTTCATTGATGTGTTCTTTATTGTTCTAGGACAGCGAGGCTGCATTCATCAGCATTCGCAGAACAATATTATAACGCTCCAGATCGCTTGTATGCGTGATGTACTATTACGGCCGCAATTAGTCGACACAACTTGAACTTCGCCTAAGCAAAGATCCATACATAGGCTGCCAATAACTTTAATCTAATATAAACAAAGCGCCTAGTTCTGTTCACCACGGACACTGGGAAACCTACTACCGAAGCCCGCATAACGCATAAAAATAGGGAGAAAACGGGAGTTCAGAAATTATTTTTGACGCTCCTAATTAGGCCAGCAAGGTTAAAGCTTCACCACCCAGTATAAAACCCTCCCTCATCCCGCGTCCATTAATATTTTAAACTACTGCAGGCTACTGTGGCGTCCAAACAGGGCGGACCCATACAAAAAACAAGGTACCAAGATAAGGCAACCGAAAGTGATAAAGAAGAAAGAAGGAAAGGACCGAGAGTAATACCGGTAGTAATCGGCAATTTTGAAAGTATTACTCCAGGTAACGAACAAATAATTTACCCCAAATAAACGTGGAGGCAATATATTGCACACTGTTCCAAGAAAATAAATAACTATATTTAAATGTAGTATTTCTAGTAAAAATGGAAGCCTGCGATGTTTCGGAATTGTGCCTGGATTTCATTGTGCTTTGATGCCTTGCACATTCTTGTCTGAGGCCTTGCACATTCTTGTAAGTCTAAGGCAATATACCCAGCAAGACAGTTATAAAAGAATGCAATGAGCTGATTCTTCTGCGCAATTCTAATGACTGCATATTATGTTGCCGCATTAACAAAGACGGCGAGTCAACTCTTTAGTATTTATTAAAAGTAAACTGTTCTGCTTTCTTTTTCAACGCGCTCTGGTTGTCTGGCGTATACATTTTTTTATCGTGGGGATCCCAGACAATAGCAGCATATTCGAGCTTTGCCTAAATAAAGGAGTTGTAGGATAATTATTTACCGCCAGAAGGTGCCACTCCAAATTTTCTCTTAAGCAACCACAAATTACGAATTGCTGAAGCACAAATAGAAGATATATGGCAGGACCAGGTCACAGATTCTCAACGTAACACCGAGGTATTTGCATGGAGGAACTTCAATTATCTCGCGCCTATTATATGAACCTGTATGCACACTTGGTTTTTCCCTTCTTACTCGTACCAACACACTTATTTGTATTCATTTTCATGTCAGAACGAGCACGCCATTCATCAATTGCCTGCAAATTTTGTTGTAGCACCTTGTGATCATTAACAGCGGAAATATATTTAAGAACGATGCAAGCATTTGCAAAAAAAATCGAATACGCGCACAACTATGAATTAGATCGACTAGGTCACTTGTATGTATTAGAAACAGTAGTGCCCTCAGCAAATTTCTGGGGCACAGCAGAATTGAATTGCAACAAAGCAGAAGGGTGACCCGAAATTTGTGAAACCAGCCTCCTGCTCCTGAGGTAGGCACTAATCCATTTAACGATATGATACAGAAGTGTCATACATTCTAATTTGTACAATAAATTGTCACGTGGCACCTTATAGAACTCTTTTGAAAAAATCCGAAAACAGTGCATCAAGCCGACCGGTGACGTCGAGTGCGCACGCGAAGTCGTCTAAGGTTTGATACCAGCTGCATAACTGTTGAGACATGTTTTTCCATGCCAAGCGTTCGTGCTCACAAAATTTTAAGCCTGTTGAAGAATTAAAAGAATATTTGATCAAATGGCGCGTTCTAACGTTTTCCAGAAAGCGCTTGTGATAGATACAGGCCTGTAGTTATTCACGTATAAGCGATTGTCCATCTTATTAATGGGAGCCATGCGTGCAATGCGTCAGTCGAATGGAATTTCGCCTAAGCCAATGGAAAAAATTTGAATAAATCTGCCATAAACGGAGATATGTGTTCGGCGTATCACTTGAAGAAGGCGTTTAGAATAGGCGTTGTGTCCTGTGGGCTTCTTTACAAGAATATTGAGCAGCATAGACACAACACCTTCCTTAGTTACCGTGAATACTTCGACTACCGACACCGGCTCGCCCCGAGGCATATAGTCGTTGGGCTTCGAAAATAGGTTCTGAAGATAGTAATTAAAGTGTTGCGCAATTTTGCTTACGTCTGGGATTATATCGCCAACAATTCTTATTCTGGTAACGTCCTCTTCAGATCTTATAACAAAGGCCAGAACTTTTGACTATCACATTTATTAAACTCCGAAAGACTTCGATCGATTAAATAAAGTGTCTCATGATTCGCGTACATTTGCTGGTAGGTTCTGTTTCAGTTCAACAAAATGGGAAGTTGCAGTTTCTTTTTGCTTAGGAAGCTATTTAATTTTACGTTCAGTATGAATGATATTATGAGTTAAACAAAGGTTAGCTGACCGTTCGGGCATCTATCTTACGGGAATACATTTATTTACGTAGTGGACAACAATATCGCACAATCTTTGCCATGATGTTTCAACTTTATGTGCACTAAAGTTGGTATTTAAATTCATATAGTCAATTAAAAACCAACGCCGAGCCTCGAAAAGTTTTTAATCATTGAGACTGCTTTTATGGCGCTTCGGTCCCTTACAAGGTAATTACCAAGAACCCAAACCACGGTCACAATTTCCTGGATCAACTGAAACCTGCGCTCTATGAAATAACTGCTACATGAACAAAAAGCCATGAATTGACGTTCACCGTGTGAGCTGCTGCACACTGTGTTCCAAATTAGGACAGCATCATTCGCCAAGTGTAAACCTGCTGTAACATAGATTTGCTCGGGACACTTGCACACACCGTACATATCTATATAACGCTTCCGAGCGCTTTGTAAAAAGATTTCTTAGAACGGCTGTATCTGAAGCACATCAATTTAACTAATTTGCATTGTGTAAATCCCCGTTCTTACTAAGTTTGATTTCGGTGACATATATAGTTATGCCAGAAGGCAGGGGGCCGAATTTTGCGCCTTTTGTAAAACATAACTTTCCGGGGCGCTTGCCTCCGTAACCTATTGCAAAGCCGCCATCAAGCTACACACTTCGAATTTTGCCTGCACATAACCCATAAATATAGGCTTCTGCGTTGTTGGAGTTTATTTACAGACAAATCTGTGAGTGTTTTTCCAGTGTTTTTGTTTTTCCACAGAATTGGAGTTTATACGAGCTTTTTCATGCCGCGCGATAAAATTCCGAGTTTCCCGGCTTTTTTGGGGGACAGCGGTCTGAATTTGGCGCAGATCGTAAAGAACGCACATAACGCTTCGGAGCGCTTAAATACGCTTCAATACTTACCTTTGCAATGGTGACAGTTAACGAACGCACAAACTTTGAACTTTGCCCACACGTTGTCCGTGACGGGCCCCTTATTTTCACTAAGTATAGAAACAAGTTATATTGTTCAGTTCACCGAGCACACCGGGAAAACCAACTATACGAACGTTGTATAAAGAACGAACAGCGGCAAGGAAACGAGAGTTCAGTAATTATTTCCAGCGCCTTTAACTTCTAATTAGGCTAGAAATGCTAAAGTTGTGGGCACGTTGCGTGCATGGTCTGTGCGTGTGCGAGATGCAGATAACATGCGCCCCATTTTGACCATGTGCAAACTCGGTGCGAGACAAGTTATCCCACAACATGGGAAACATGGCTGATAACGGTCGCAGACGCTTTTAAACAATTCCTTAGAATTTTTCAGCAAAAGCTTTAATAAACAAGGCACTATTCATACTTTGGGAAACCATGACGCATAAGGTACTGCTCGTGCCAAAAAAAATTTCAACATTGTACCACGTTGAGTTTTTTCAGGACATTGAACCAACTGGAACAAATTTGTAAGAAATGTTTCTGCCAAAGAGTGTGACAAATATACAAACTGAAAAGTTTCGAAACGCATCAGTAACATCCCCC
Source organism: Dermacentor andersoni (assembly GCF_023375885.2). Classification (NCBI taxonomy): domain Eukaryota; kingdom Metazoa; phylum Arthropoda; class Arachnida; order Ixodida; family Ixodidae; genus Dermacentor; species Dermacentor andersoni. Next base: position 133,904,884 of record NC_092818.1, read on the forward strand.
TAACATGGAAAACATAGCATGGTGCAAATGGATACAATGTAGAACTGCTACCGCCTTTGGTTCGTTTAGGGCTGCAGGGAAACTTAGTACGCGTTTTTCATAACGCCTCTGAAAAGGCAAAAAAAAAAAAAAACAGTGGTTCAGCAATTTTCATTCAGGCATAACTGATCCATAAGCTTCAATATTTGCCTGCACGTCACCCCTAAGATCAATTCGTTACCTCTGAATATAAACTTCGTAGATGATTTTTCCCCCTTGGAGTAACGCCAAGAAAACTTGAATATGAGGTTTCCAAGTGTTTATATTTGTACTTATAGCTTCGCTGTAAAAATTAGCCCAACTTTCTGCACTTGCGCAGACCTGCTACAAGTGGACGGCCGGTGTGGCGGCCAACTGCGAAGCGGGCGCCCTTCGCAAGCTGCAGAGTTTTGCCGACGCGTTTTCCTGCCAGAGGAAGGAGCCGGCCTGCAAACTTCCGTAGCACGCCGATTGTTGGGCCAAATAGATACATGGCCTTCACCGACAATATTTACCTTCATGAGAGTTTCTGCCGTATCGCTTGTCCTGAACGATCCTTTACTTCAGCATTTTTCAAGAAAAGCTTCCTAGGCAAGCGCTGCTGGATGCGACTGAATGTGGGCAACGGCGGCTGCTGCTGTTTCTGCTGTCGCCGTGTCCTTGCCGACGGGTTCGTACACTGAACAGCACTAATACAACCGATCGCTTTCAACAAGCTGCGCTTTGTTTGAACGTTAGCAATCGCATGTGGCATAGTATAGCACGAATCTACTCATGGAGGTGTATTACTCGACAATGCTGGGAATTACACCGACAATTCCCACTTATTGTTGGCAAACTAACAAACTCTCAGTAATTAGCTGTTTGACTACCGTGGACGCTCATTAAACGGAACATGAAGGCACCGAGGAAATATGTGTTTTTTATCACCGGTTTCACTTACCGAGTGATATAGCTCAAGGATGCAAAAGATGCACTTTTCCAAGAGGCAGATACGTTATTGTCAGAAGCTGATATTAAGTGCACCAGATCTGATTAGAAGGCTTCTTCTTACGAAGTTTCTGCTAGCATGCAGCCGCTGACTTGAGATAGCAGTAAAAAAAGCAATTCAAAAATGTGTCACCTAGTTAAAAAATAGCTTAAAAATTGCTTAACGTAAAGGTGAAGTTATCGAATTCATCGATAACTGTGATCTTCGTCTCCAGTGGGAGCGCACTGTGCGGGTGTTTGTGTGTCGCCATTTAAAGCACTAAGCAAGCTCCCAGCTCACTGACATTCATCATCATCATCATCGTCATCATAATCATCATCATAATCAACAACAACAACAACAACAACAACAACAACATCAGCAGCAGCAGCCTATCTTATGTACACCGCAGGACGAAGGCCACTCCCTGCGATCTCCATTTACCCCTGTCCTGTGCCAACCGATTCCAGCTAGCGCCCGCGAATTTCCTCATTTCATCGCCCCACTTAGTTTTCTGTCGTCCTCGACTGCGCTTCTCTTATGTTCATTGACATTGATACAGAAAAAAAAAAAACACAGGAAGCCACGACCACGTTAGAGCCACACTAACCGTGGCACTAACAAAAGCCAGCAAATGCGAAAACGTAAAGAACTGACGAACCCACAAATGAAAGGCGGAAACAGTGATGCTTATCACCATTCCACTGAGATTGGCCATTGAGTTTCATATTTGGTACATTTTAGTCGCTTTACCCACAATTGGAAAACATATTGAAATGTTTAACAAAGTTTGTTTTTGCATCGCCATAATGCAAAACAAACCAATCACAAGGTTTTTCTCCATTAAGCGTAAATTTGGTTGAAACGATTTTCGTTTACGAAGATTCTACTGCAGTTATTTTCGCGGGTACATTACAATATATATACTAACCGAAACTTGGTTTCACAAGACAAGTCCAATTGTAACAAAATTTGCAGCTAGCACAATCTGCATAACTTTTAATGCCAATAATTTTTTGCCTCGTTCTTGGCACTGCGTCGGGAGGTAGTTAGGCTACTGTCCCGCCTCGCTTTAAGAAAAAGAAAATAATATGTGATCGATGGTGGAATTGAACTTCTGCCGTAGTACACAAGTGCCCGGTGCTCTAACCTGTAGGCCACGATCACTTTTGTCCCCTTTATTGCCGGCTTTGAAATTGTACACAAACAATACACAAAAAAAATGAAACGTGTCAGCAAGGATCTTGCTGACACGTCGTATTCAGTTTGTTTTCAATCGCAATCACACGCGCACTTCTCTCGTTCCATCGGTAGCTGGCTCACTGAAACACTCATCGCGTGCGCCACGTGCCAATTTTTCGTCTTCTTTCCTCGTGACAGCTCGCGCTTTGAGGCGCCGTGTTAGACTAACTATCTCCGGGACCGGCACACATTACCCAGCGATTAGCAGTTTACGCTACGTAGAAATTGTGCGACGTTCTGCCAACGTCATGACTGCTCAAGCTAATCATGTTTTAACATTTATTCGCTGGAGTACGAATGTCGTCGTCGTTTTAACATACACCACACGACATAGCCAGAGGTACGTACGGTTCCACAGCACGTAGTTGTTCATGACGTCACAATCCGTGTTTATTTTGCTTACGCGCGTCCGCTACCCATGTAGAAGCCAACGATCGCCATGTCGTACGCTCACGTCGAACGACCGGCGTACATATCGCACCTGTGGCGTCATACGCTCGTCTTAAACGCGGTCTCCATCTTGCCGCTGTCGGCACACAGGTACGCTTGCCATCCACACACATCACTACTCAATTAGCACGAACAGGCCAGTTCACCTGGTAACGCTTTAAAATTATTTATTTAAATATTTATTTAAATATTCCGCAAAACTGAAAAATGCTCACCCGTATATTAAGAACACTGTGTAATGCATTTATTAAATATTGAAACCGACTTTTTGGAAATGTCACAGGAGAATGTTTCCTGTAGAGGCCATGTGTTTTCCTACGGCGCCACGAATCAGGAACGGGAAGAGGCGCTATTACACAGTTTCTGTATTTGCTGCTGTTGCCCCCTCCCTATAGCGTTGCGATTACAATCAGGAGCTTCATCACTACAGTGACTTAGTAAATGTTAATGGCGTCAGACATATTCTCTCCCTAATGAAGTATTATCAACATCATAATTATCATCATCAGTATATTTTTATGTCCACTGCAGGACAAAGGCCTTACCCAGGTCTCTCCAGCCGCTCCTGTTTTGGGCTTGCTCAAAACGATGTGCTTTATGGACATCTAGGGAAAACACGGGGAAGGCGGGAGATGGAAATTTTCCCACCTATAGATATTGTGGCGAGGAAAGCATATGTCGCCTTGAATAAGACAAGTGCGCTTGTCGAAACGTCGGCTCCTGCTTTCACCTTGTTGTCGTTTTGCTCATCGTCTTATAGGCATCTGTGAGACGACATGAAATGGTCCGGTTTTATGTAGTAATTGTAGTGGGACATGCCCATTCTAGAACATTCACCGTGAACGGGCATGCGCATATACTTAGTGGCGATATCAAAGAAAAAGTAAATCCGTGAATTCGTTGAACACAATCCATTCCATTACCAGATCGGTGTGCTCTAAAGATGCCTGTCAGCCCATATTATACGTTCATGTTATATGTAGCAAGCTAATATATTAATTATTATAGTTATATGCTTACTTAGTCATCATAAGCGGGTAGTATCAGCCACTTCACGGGTAGTTTCACATAACCTTCGCATATATACAGGGTGTTCCGGCTATCATGCACCAAGATTTAAAAATATGCTAATGCCACGTAGCTGGACAGAGCCAAGGTAATGTTGTTAGCCGTAGCTTGGAGATATTGAGATTATGTTTCGCATTGCGCATAATTACATACGTAGCCCTAATGCATTAATCAGCTTCTCAAGTAATATAATTAGATGAAAAGTGTCAATGAGAAAATTGTAGAGCAACATGAAAAACTTCCGATACAGCTTTCTGTTGCTCAATAAGTGCTGCATAACAGTGTCCTTCCGAGTGTGAAAGAAGTCTGCAAATACACGCAAGTGGCTTCGAGTGGCCAGTCGCGCGGCAATTTGGCGAGGCATACAAGGCATGCACCCTTGCAAGGCATGCCGGCAACTGCTGCGGCCGAGCCCCTCTTCGCAGAAATGTTCGCCACTGTTCAGAAACGCAGCACGAGACGGGTGAACAAGCCGACGCCCACAGCGAAGAGCATCAGGAAACAAGTCCGCAGCCCGTGAAAAGACGCATCCAGTCAAGTATCGCATTAAACAACAGTTTGATGCGATACAATGTCCGATAGTCGTCGCCGCTGTACATAGATTCTTCATTTCTTGCCCTTGAAACTCGTCACGCGTCGTTAAGCTACTTTCGTGTTCACAACCAGGCAGGCCACACACGTTGGTTGGTCACTGATCTCTTGTTTAGGGGGCAAAAGGTAGTAAAGATCAGTGGTTGGTTTGCCTATATACATATGGCACGTGCCCACTATGGGGCGCTGGACAAGCATTGAATTACTTATGAAGATAATCAGTCAAAGCTAACAATAAGCACTATAATGTAAAATTTACCTTTAGACGGAGAATTAATGTAAAAGCATATTATGTTCTTCCTCCTTTTCATTAGGTGCAGTCATGATCGTGGACCTCATCTTCTTCAGCGGGTTCTGTCTAGGAGGGTCACAATGAAAGAGCTGGTTTGGCCTCCATCATCGAGTCAATTCTAAAAGCCAAAAAATGAATATATTTTGAAATTTGAAAGAGAATGAGAAAGAATAGCACTAGATTGGAAGCTGTTGGAGTGATATTAAAAGAAAACTGGCTCTAAGGTTAAAGGAGAAAACAAATGATGTTTTAAAAATGCAAGAAAAAATTATGGTATCAGCAAGTCACAAAGAAGAACCACTTTCTTTAACGCAACGCGAGAGTAATTTAGGTGTATGAAAGCTCTGGGTTTATAAATAGAACATAACATGAACGTTCTAGCAGTGACAAAGTCATAGAAGTGGTATATTGACAGTGAGGATGCCTTTAGAGAAGAAAGAGAAGATGAAGAAGGATTACGAAGTTCGTGATGGCAGCCGCTATAGCTGATGAGGTAAGCTGTGATACTTTCTAGTTGGAGTCAAAACTTCACGTTCGATGCGGGAGCATTGTGCTGGTACATACAAGCGGAAACATACATCATTGAGATGGATGAAGTTTATTGGCGCCGCTAGCTTATAGCGTGCGCGTCTGAGAGCGTAGTTCTTTTGACATGCGCTTACAGGAATGCACGTATTTTTTGCCCATACAACCATCAATATTTTAAGGCGCCTTTACAATTCGAAACGTGAATCACTCGTAACAAGAAGCCGATGGTCATGACTGCGTCTGAATTGACGGGCTAAAAGAAAAAGAAATTCCACTGAACACATCTGACGATAAATGTCGAGGTTAATGCGATTATTGACTAAACGCACCAACAAACCGTACTGCCGCCGAAGCTACGCGTTATGCACGAGGTGTGTATGCAGTAGGGCTCCTCTCTCGCACACCCCCTCTGGATACGCTGCGCTGTCTAGCATCGTCGCCGCGGTGTCGGCGCGGGCGCGGGTACGAATTGCCGAAATATATATGATGTGGGCAGGATTGCGCCCTGCATGGATAAACTTCACGTCTTGTTTATTTTTTTGTTTTTGTTTTTCGTATGATTTCTTTGTAATTGAAAAATTTCATACCCAATGATATACGCTGGCGCCGAATAGGCGTCAAAGTTGGCCCAACGGATGGTTCCGCACACAGTTTCCTTAGCACAGTACCCCAATGCTCATTGGACCATGGTCTACTACTGACCCAGGTTCCATATGTTAGGCACGGCATGCAAACAGACGGGCAGACATCCGTACCGGAAACTAGGTAAAGTCGTAGAATGGCTGTCGTGTACTGCGAAATGCTGCGGACAGGTGATATCCTGGGTGCACTCCCACTTGAGTAGTTGTTCTGGTTTATCGACATTACAAGATCGAGGGCGGGGCGGTCATCGCATTATGGTTCTTGAGGGTCACATAAGTGTTTGCCTTTCTTGCTACGATCACTAATGCAGGTTTACTGCAACGGACTTCAGTGCTCATGGCAAGAAGCGTTGTCCGAGCTATACGTCAACATAACACATAAACAGCCAGCTCCTGATTTCTGCGAGCTCTCCGCGAAATTGCCTAGCAAGTGCCCGCATTGTCAATGATGTCAATAAATGTTGTTGAAAAATCAATAGAGGCTCCTGCAAAAATAACTAAGGCGAACTGCGTCTTAACCATTGCCATTCGCAAAATTCGTTCGAAGTCGGTATGCCTTGCAAGTTCGATGGCTAAAATTCGTATATTCAAATATGTGCCGTAATTTAATAAAGAAGCTAATTAGGGAATTATGTTATTCATTCAATTAGGCATGTTTATTTTTCGTAGAAGTAATGGCCGTCCCATGGAGTAATTAAGCTTAAGGGTTAGATCTGTGCTCTCTGCCAGAGGCAATATTTAAAAATTTGGTGCAGCTGAAAAAAAAGAACAGCCTATTACAGGGCCGGCTATCACTACATTGCGGGCACAATAAATCGGTTTCGCCTGTCGTGTAAGAAGGGCAACACTATCTCGTTGTGCTATAGGAAAGCGAGCTTTGCCTCAAGTCATCGAACACTTACCTTTCATTCGTGGAAGCGCACGCGACTTCTACCAATGGAGGAACTTATTGCAAGCTCTCTCACCTCCCTTGCTCCGGAGAGCGCCAACGGCAAGAAACTGAAAAATGAACTAAGAAATGTTAACGTTTTCGGATCTCTTCAAGGAGGTACCTTACCGTGAATTACTCAGAAGTAAGGCTACGCTTTCTAAGGCCTTCAGATGCGCGTTTAATGTCTTCGAACTGGCTTAAGACTGACCACAACTTTTGGTGCACGGAATAAAAAATTGTTCGTGCGCACTGACAGGAATACACACTAAGTGTAATCAAGAATGGGACGGAAACCCGTCTGTTAGGGAATATACATGACAACAGTTAAACGTGGACACCGACCACGAAAGTTTATAAAAGTGAAAGTAGACACCGACTACGAAAGTTTATATTATTGTTGTTATTATCCTTGCGGGTTCCGCCCTTCGACAACTTTGGCCATTGGAGGCACGTCGACCATTTCATAGCGTCACAGCCACCCGTGTAGAAAGTGGAAGAAGGTTTTCCCTTCAACTATGTACAAACTGGCCCGGATTTCAACCCTTCTAGAAAGTGGAAAAGGGAGGTGTACAGAGGTACTTTTTCGGTCCTCTACCTTCAGCAGGCAAGGAGCGGGGAGTACGCTTGAACTGGGGTGCACTATTTCTAGCAGACAGCCAATACTATTATAGAAATATTCTTCAGTCGACTGATGGGCTGTCTGCGTGCTAAATAGACGGCTGATATTGAGTCTTGTTCTTTTCTTTTATCTGCCTAATGAGTAACGTAGATGATGGTGATGGTTTATTGGCATCCCCTTTTAAACGGGGCGTTGACAAATGGTCACCTAGCCTGATTGAGTTAATCATGTATGCTATACTTGCTTTTTATTCAAGCATTTTTGTATAGTACATCTCCTTAATCTTTTTTCTATTACTCAAAACTGATCTATCTTTTAATTTTGACACGATGACTTCGAAAACGTAAGCAATGTTTACTGATGTCTTGTCCCCTTTGGCGCTGATGCTTGAAGTAACTGTAGGCAATGCAATATTATTTTTAGACCTAGGTTTGTATTTGTCATTTACGAGATGTCTGCGGGAGCTATGAGCCGAAACGCAATAAGCCAGTGCTTCAGTTTTGATCTGCCCACCCAAAACTTGTGAAGCGTGCTGTAATGCAATCTCGTTTACGTAATTCATTGATGAAGTCATTTGACCACAAAGTTGGAACACGTTTGTGGGATCAGGTTAAGCGTCCGGTCGATTCTGGTTGACGCTTGCGACTATAGACCTCGGTAGCGGAGGGTTTCAGTAAAAAGTACAGGGCCGAAAAGTACGCATTGGGCTGGTTGGTTCATGATTACGAGCAGTAAAACAGCGCTAAACAACAAGACGAGGAGAGGGACACAGACACAGGGCCGTTTCGAATGTACAGCACAGGGACGATTCGAATGTGTGCAATAGCAGTACCGGATTAAAGAAGGTCGCGGTAGCACCTTACATACATGTATCTCGCATAATTTGAAAAGGAGAGTGAGAAGGTATGGAGTGGACATACTTTTTTTCTCCTCCTGGACGATTGCAGGGGATCTGCAAGAAACTAAACTCGAACAAGGAAGAGACGACCGCCTATACCACAAGGCACCGCATGCGATTTGAGAATTGCACGTAAAATGTTGTTGACCTAATACCTTCGTCGTGCGAATGTGCGTATTTCGGACAAACAGGCCGTTGTAATAATCGGAAGCTTAAAGAGCATCATTATAGCGCCACAAAAGTTATGTCAGGTCATCTAGACATGTGTGCGGCTGCCGTCCCGGTCTTTGAAACAAAAGAAACTTCTATATTGGATCGGGCTCAATGCACAATCACAAGAGAAAGTTCTGAGGCCTATGACATTAAAAAACTTCCTTGGTTTTGTTTTCGATCGCCTGGTTACGTGTATATATCGTGCGCATGGGAAAATAAAGATTTGCAGTTGAAATTAGCGCTGAGCGTCTGTCAAGCTTCTTCTTTGCACTTGCCCTGTCGCACGGCGCTCTGTTATCATGAATCCCAACAAACTAGCCCGCCAACGTGTTGTAGCCAATTTCACTTCTTTATCTACATTTTATCGCTACCTGTGCCTCTAACGAGTCTGGTCGTAACCAGTCAATCTTTTTCTGCCTTTTTTTCCACAAATACCCTAGAAGCCGCTTGCTTATCTCGATTACTGACCGGTTAATGCTTCCGTCGGCTTTAAACCCAAGCGCTTCTGGAAGGTGTCCGTTATCTACGGTTCCCACAGGGTCAATACCTTCGCATTCCATTCGAATGTCTAGAGTTGTCTCCGGAGTATTGCTGCAGCAGACGCATGCCTTCCCTTGTTGCGAAAATTTGCTCCGGTATGTTTGTGTCCTTAGGCGAACACCTCGAGCCTCAAATAGCAAAGCACTTCCCTTCGTGTTATCGTACAGGTTGTCCGTTCTAACTTCTTTATTCTCATCCTTGTACATCTCCATGGTCCGTCTTGTTTCCATTCTTTGCATCCAATTTACTGTCTGTTCCTATCGCTTTCTTTTTGATGACTCCTACTTACACTTTCAATTACATCGTACTTGGTCGCCAACATCCTCGA
>NC_092818.1:134861712-134874212 GCF_023375885.2 Dermacentor andersoni
TGGCGCATGAGTGAAGCGTCATCGGCATATACGTCACCTCGGTCACGAGGGCAAATCGGATCGACCTGGGAAATAGCGTCCGACGAAGGCTAGAAAGGCTCATCTTACTGTTCGTATCCGCGACCGAAAAGTAGCGCGTCACATATTACAGAAACATATTAAGTGTACACCGTGCAATTCGATTTAAAATTTAGTCTCGTACTATTACCTCGTGAAATATGATGCGTTTATTAAGATAAATGCGTCGGATATCAAAACCAATATATTTGCTTCTAAACGGCGGAGTAACATGTATGTGCAACAAGGGCAAAAAGAAAAAAGAAAGTCCCGCGTGCAAAGTTCGGTGCAGAAGCAAATGGCAACAATTTTTGATGCGAAAGTATCAAATGACCCATTGAACGAAAAAGCCGGCGTTGTCTGTAGCAGCGAATTACAGACGCTTAAATTCCCATTGGCTGCGACGCCACGTCACCAGCACGCCTCGACGGAGCAGAGAGGGCGAATCGGAACACATGCTGCAGTGATAGCGCGCCAGGGGCGCTATAACGTAAAGCTATTCCGATCTGTTTTTATTCCACTCTTCTGACAAAGGAAGAACATGAAAGGTAAACATCAAGCAAATCTCTCCAAGGTGTCGTCCTGTTGCGTGACAATGCCTCGTGTCACACTATACTGGTGAAACAATAGCAAAACTGACCTCCTCCGACTTTTAAGTGTTGCCCAGTCCTCCTTATTAGTACTACCTGGCTCCTTCTATAGTTTTCCCCAATACCAAAAAAAAAATCCTAATGGAACAACGATTTTGGGAGGGTGTTCCAGAAACAATTAACGCTGCAAATGAGTGGTTACACGAGCAGGCGGAAGAATTTTATTTGCAGGGACTTAAAAAAGCTGCAGGACAGATGCCGCAAGTGTATTGACTTCCTGGAAACATATGTAGAATAGTGTGTCAGTTACAGCTTGCTAACTCAGTTTTTACTGGGTAATTAAGGCTCAATGCTCATGAACACATACATCTACGTACTCTACATCTACATACATCTACGTACATGAATAGAGAAGCATGAATATATACATACATGCATAGAAAAACATGCATAGTTCATGCAAAGTCCCCGAATATTCTTGCTTTCCTTGCTAAGAAAATAACTTGTAAACGCGAAACGTGAACAGCGACACATAATTATTACACTGACACACGTCGTTAGGCTCCCCGTACACTTCGTTGTCAAAAGTTTCGGACCACGCTAGGAAGAATATGGCGAACGGAAACAAGCTTCCAGCCGGAAGTCTAGCGCCGACGAATGGGTATTCGTTGGTGGCACTTCGAAGGTCGTCCCTGCTTAGGTTCTCCCTTAGTACAGCGAGACGTTTAGCAGCGGGACGGCCCGCACGGGTGATTCAGGTGGTGCCTTCCGAGCATCGCTTGCGTGCTTCGCGGTCGAGCGCCCCTGTTTCCCGAGCGTGAACGCGCGTGTCTCGATTCGGGCTCGCTGCATCGCGCCTCTCGAGTGACACCGACGGGTTCTGTGCGTGTCAATGTTGACGCTGGGACGATCCGTATCTGTCTGAGGGGAGAACGCCTCGAGTGTGCGCGACACAGCTGTCGCGAGAGAGGTGCACCCAGGTCGGTCGCGGCAGTGAGCTGTGCGAGTTCGCGTACGCATAACAGCGGCAAGAAGCTGCGCCGTGCGACTTTCTTCAGTGTCGTGTTCCGCGAGTAACAGAGAGTTTTGAGTTAGGGGACGCAAGCCGCTTGCGCCCCCTAATCTAAATCTCTCCAATGTTTCACTGGAGTAGTTGTCGGGATGACTCAGCAGTGCCGTGCGCGTTGCGAAGAAACGTGGAACGTCTAGTAATAATGGTAATAATATGAAGAGGAAGGACGAATGACCAGGTTCACGCCCGCTCCAAAAGCCTGCACTCATGTGTACTCTATGAAAAGTATGCGGGCTACGTTACCTGCGACGTCCAGGCTGTAGTTCCTCTGGTATGCCATAAGCTGTTGCAACGTCTCGGGAAATGAAGATAACTCTCGTACTCACCATCCAGAGGCGTCAGGTGTGTCACGGGAACCGCACCATACTGCCGAATGACATGTGTAGGGAAGGTGCGGAGTAGCCTGTCACTTTTGACAGTAGCCATAGCATGCGTCAACATAGGCAGCAACACGTGGCAGGACATCATTAACGACACGAAATTAGCTGCGGAAATAATAGAGCTGCAGATGCAGCAGTTGCTCGTTCGAAAGCAGATTTGTGAGCCGCAAAATATGGCTTACTAAGCTCACGCTGACGTTTTCCCTCCGAAAGTTGGGATGTTTCCCGCAGTGGGGACGGTGTAGGAAGTCGAGGCTGCGACCGACAGTTTATACTGAGGCTTGCAATGAAGCGTGTGGAGTCTTCTGTTCCATCCGTGCCTACAAGGGACAAGAAGCATGTGCTCCTCCCACGTAATGACGTGCTATAGAAGGGTGTGTGGGCTGGTGTGTCCCCGTATGCTTTCCCAGCGTGGACTTAGAATCACGCCTCATTGGAACTGCTGGAAAGGCAAAACAGTCGGCCACAATATCTTACGGGACGCGAGATTCCGCTGAAAAGTCGAATTCCGGCGTAGCCTGGCAACATGGCTTCGAGTATATGGTTACATGTAGTATGTATTAAACTAGAAGCGCCGTGGCTTAACAGAGATTAAAGTACGCATTTGTTGTGAAACCCAACTTTTGTGGCCGACTTCTATACGTACGCGGTTTGCGGCACGAGAAATTTGCATTCTGTAGCATGCAAATGACGTAATCTACCTCTCGCGATGTTATCGGAGAACATATCGTTGCCCAAGGTCGCCAGAACTTTCCTACATCTCAACGCAGTCTTCTCCCTGCCGTGACCTCCCTGCCGAGTACGGAACGTGCCACATAATAATGGCAACGCGACACAAAAGGAGCGCCATCCAACTTTGCGACGACGCGACGGGTCCGTGCGCGATGCCGTGTAAAGATTAGAAAATGCGTCGCGATGCATGGAACGGCGGACGCGGCAGCGTCAAGACGACGTGATTGCGGCCGCTTATGGGTGTAACAAGTAAGATAATACTGGAGCTCCGATTGCAGCGTCTCGCACTGCGTTCTGCCGAGCGACCTTGCGTCACTGTGACGTAACGGGTCCATACGGAAACGTCCCACGGCACCGCTCGCTCTCGGACACACGGGGGGTCTCTTTCCGTCGAGCCTTTGCACACGCGCTGTGCCTTCTCTTTCAGCGAGAGTGCGCAGGCGTGTGCTAGAATGCGACCAATGCGCATCCGGAGACAATAGCGCTAATGTCACCACCTCGCAACGCTAATCAACAAACTACATGTGCTTCTCTCATTAGCGTATGTTTACAAAAAAAAAAAAAAAAGAATATGTAGTAGCCCATGGTGCTGAGCGTTGTGTAACTGGGTGGTTTGGGCGGCTCTTAGCGCAATGTCAGGCATTTGGTTGCCTTTTCGCCCTTGCTTCCCACACAACCACCGTGTAAAAACTATTTATATGTCTGAATGAGTGAATGAATAAAGAATAAAGAACCACAGTGTGCACTTCGGTTGGGCAGCTCTTGTTCCTCTCCATCTTTCTCTCTCTCTCTCTCTCTGTCGCTCGAACGAAAACAAAAAAGAAACTCTCCCAAGTGCACCTCCCGGGAGAATGGCGGCATTCAGTTTCCTGGCGCTCTGCCATGGTTTATACGTTTTACCACGATTCGCGTTCACTCAGTTATATATGTATACAGGCTCGTCGGCGCTTAGGAAAAGCGCGCTTACATTCGGCGATTTCTTCAGTAGCTGTGTTGACGCGCTTAGGAGGCGCTGATGATCTACGCTTTCGCTGTCGAAAGATGTCGTGCTCCCGCTGGCTCCCGGTAATGCCAGTGCGGAGCGTTGCTGAGTGCCGAGTTCCTGCATACGAACTTTATGACCGCACGTGACTGCTGTTTCTTTAGTTGTTGTTTTTTTTTGTACAATGTCGGGAACGTGAAAGACGAAAACAGCTGCCGCGAAATAAATAAATAAACTCAATCAGTCAATGAGTTGATCAATGTTTTACGCAACTCTGCAGAGCAGAATGAGTTTCACTGAAGGAAAAATTGCTATCTGTCTGACTGCAGCTGAATGGTACAAACGACACTAAAGTCGGTATTGTAGGAAAGCAAGCTTCTGAATGTAAGGAAAGTTATTATACCCCTGTCACACGGCAAATCTAATATAATTTCCAACAAATGTCATTTGTTGCTATTAATGTCATTCTCACAGCGCGCTGTAACACGGCGAAAACTAAAGCCATTTGAAGATGATGACAATGACGATAGTAAAAAAAAAAAAAGACATGCAGAAATAGCCTCAAACCCACTTTTGTCCAATAATTATTTTCCAACATGCTAAATTCCACTGGAATATGTGATCGTCCCTTTCACGCCGTAGTGTTCGATCACCAACTTGCCGACATTGCCAACGAAGTCGAGTCAATCCAAACCGAAGATAAGGCAAGCAACATGGCGAAAAGCACGATGGGCGCGTCCGCTACATCTGCTAAAGTGGAACGAGAACGGCACTTGCATGTCATCACCGTTCTGATGTGCATGCGGGCTCCTAATATCGTCATTCTTGGCGCGTGCCACAGGAAAACACGCGCATGCTTTCACGTCAAGTCAATCGAAGTGGCCGCGGCCGATGCTCCGGTGCGAACCAACACCACTGCTGCAGCGAAAGCTAAAGACGGCTCTCTAGTCACTGGATTGAGAGTAGCTTTCTGTAATTACGCACGTGATGGACTTCGATGTCGTTAAAGCAATAATTAGGTAATGAAATTGATAGAATAGTCATTTTTTGTTAAACAAAAAAGAAGCACGTACTGTCTGCGAAACACTGATACACTCGGTACACTCGTGGTGTCGAGGATACACGTTCGGTTCCAAGACGAATGCAAATGAGTTTGGCGAACTCATTCGTTTGTAAAGGCCATTTTCGACGAATGTCATTACGTTTTATCGTGTGACAGCAAACAAACGGCATTATCAGCGAATGTTATTCGTTGTAAATGACATCATATTTGCCATATGACAGGGGTACAATGTCCTGCGGTGATCAGTTTTCCTTAAACTCCGAAGTTTATTTTTCAATTGCACTATATGCGCAGATGGTCCCTTTATCCTGCTGCAGAAACAGGTGAATGACAATTCTTCTTGTTTCGTATTTGAACATGTTCGATCAACAAAAAGGTTCAATGCGGCGAGAGATCCACAACATAGTAAGCCTTCGTCAGAGTTTTGGACTTGTAACTTTCGGGCGTCATTGACCTCATGTGGGGCATGTTGTATGATGTGCGTTGGAGATATTGACAGTCTATCATAGGAACTTAGGAAGCGCCTCGCAAACACGTACACTCATACCTTTTTTCTTGTTTTTATTATTATTATTATTCGTGCTCCAGTCCTTCGTAGTGCAACAGTCCACTTTTCGGGAACATCAGTTGGTCACATAAATAGCTCATCTTCTATAATCTGGGATAATGTTAAAGGGAAATGAAATAACAAACACGTTCTACAAGCACGAATTCCCAAGCGTCTCGCACAAAGTATTTTTCTCATTGTGGACGTTAGATGTGCCCATCGATGTAGCAAAAGAACGCGTATCCAATTGTTGCTCGCCACAGTCTTCATGCGCTCGCTTTTAAGAAGTTCAAGCCAGTTAAAAGTAAACGACATCCTGAAAAAAAAGATTAAATTTAATGACGCCAGCACTCAATGTTTGCGAAACCCTGTTGGGCTACAACATTGTTAAGACGCCGCTTGGACGGTTCAGCGGAAATCTCCCGGAACATGCATACGTGGTTATCTTGACGCGCGATAGCGACTCTGAGACTTTGCTACTGAGAAGGCTTCTACGCCGCTACGCTTATATAGCTGTTAGCTCGCGCCCTTCCCGATATCTTCCGTCGGGATACTCTTCTCGCTTAGTCTGCGTTACGCATCAGGTTACGCCGCCGTACATACGCACGTCCATTCTGACGCAACCACCGACGGTATACCTGTATACACTGACTCACGGCACACACTTCCGTGTTCCTTTGACAGCTCGTTACGAGGGGAAAAAAATGTGTGGGCGAGCAAAGTTCTTCGTATTATACTTCGCGCGCGCTTCATGCAAAGCAGGGCAGCTCCGCAGCTAGGTGCCAGCCAAAGGCGTGTCTGTGTCTATTTATCTGTCTGCATGTTGTAACAAGCACCGCCGAGGCGCGCTTCCCGGCTTGGCATGCCTTCCTTAGTTACGTCTACCAAGGCCTCGTGTTCGCCGATTTCCCAGCCTGATACACGCGTTAGTGTGCATGTGTGCGCACGTGGCGCACACGTGCGCACACGTGTGTGTGGTGCCTGTGTTGATATGATTGTGAGTGCGTGTGCATGGTGACTCTCATGAGCTGTCCTCTTGTCTCTTTTCGAGTGCCAATTTGTTCCTCACGCGTGCGTCGCATGATTGAAGAGATGTGGAGACGAAGCCGCTATACCGCGACTTCAAAAACCGGCCGTCTCCCGAACGTACGTCATACAGTGGCGTTCGGACGGATAATTGACTCGACAACTGCATCGCAGACCACATTTTCAGTTAACGTGCGACTTAGAGTACCAATGATCGAAGATCTGAAGAAAAACTTCCGCTGCTGCAGGAAGGCTAATCACAGAATGATTTTCGCGGGGATTTTAAACGAAATATATTTTATCGAAGAATCATTTATGCAGTGCTTATTTAAAGTTGGAGAGCATATGTCAATGTTCTTTTAGGAAAACGTGGGGTGGGGAGGCGGGGGGGGGGGATATAGGAGGATGCTTAGGGAGATCCTATCATTTGGACATCTGCCTTGGGTCATACCTGAATTCATGATCTCGTGTTTTGTATGTCGGAATAGGTTCCTAGTCGCTTATGTTTCTCTACCACTTGCATAATTTTCATTTCCGCATCTTTCCTTCGTGGCTGCCTGCTGCTTCGGTTATTTTCGTTTCGCAACTGGGCATTTCCACTGTTGCTGCGGTATAAATAGGCTCTTCTGCACTGACATATATGCGCGCGTCTTTTGAATGACTCATGGCGTCGGGAAGCGCACTAGTATAATGCAAGATATAACGGAGAGAGAGAGAGAGAGAGAGAAGAATTGCCGCCTGCTGATGCGATATGCCTAACACGCACTGTACGAATATGTATGGCTGCATACCGAAGTGCTTGCTGTCTGTGAATTGCCGTCGACGCAGAGAAGTTGGGCGCGAGGCAATCAGATGCCACCCGTTGACCCCTTGTATACTATTTAGGGACGTTGGTCTATCGTAGTAACAGAATGACGAATAGAAAGAAAATGCAATTGTGCCTGACGAAGGCTTAGAGGGAGAGTGCGTAGATAAATAAATTTGTAGGCGCCTAGTATGAAGTTTGCTGGCGTAGGGCGGGCATTAACTGGAGGTCGCGGCGAAACAGGGGCAAAAACTTTCTACCTGCAGTGGCGGCTGCTGGTCGTGAGGATGATTGTCTGCGGAATATGGGATTGGAGAATTGAGATTTGGCGAGGGAAGCCACTGAAAGACATGCATAGCCCCCATTTTATACCCCCGGATAAATGGGGGCAAAGCTTCAAAGTTAGCCAGAGTCCCTTGAAAAATGTTACCATGGCTATATACTGGCCACTTACGTCAGTAAATAAAAAAAAGTCACTACAATAGTCGCTAAGACTACTTCTAAGAAGCAAGGTTGTCGTCAAAGTGACTGAGAACTCTCTAAATATAGCGACCTTCTCGCTCAGTTAGCAGCACTGTGTTGCCGTACGTGACTGGGCGACCCAAGAGGAGTTGACACTCACTCAGTGAAAATATGAACTTGGGCAGGTGTCCGTTACAGTCCCTAAATAGCAAATAGCAAGTCATTACAACCCGCAGCGGAGGTCAGTTGAGTAAAGTGAATAATAATAATAATAATAATAATAATAATAATAATAATAATAATAATAATAATAATAATAATAAGTTCACCACCGACGATTACGGTACTCCCTAATGCAAAATTTGAGCGCAGCTCTATACGTGTTTTCGATTCGCTATATATTGAGGCAAAGAATTTGAGAGACACGTAGCAGAGTCGGCAATCGTCGAAAATCTGATCTGCGGGTCAAGCGCGTCGGCTTTTGTGCCTGACTCGTCGAAAGTTCCAGTGTAATCGCTGTTGCCGCGTTGCTTCTAGAAAGTACTACACAATTCGCGTCGGGCCTACAATCATATTACGAGATAATCGCAAACCATGACAATCGAAACAAGTGCGAACGAGACCAAACCAAGCAAACCAAACAAACGCGAGCTAGAGCTAACGCGCGCAGTTGATAGTACGAAACTAGTGGTCCGGCTGAGTCCATTTACGAGTACGCATCGAGCGCTTGGGCGGGTCCGCATGACACCAAATTCCCGCGTGTACGTCACTGAAGGGACCGCCCTCATTGGTCTCCGCCGTTCGCGGCTCACGACTTTTGTGTCCTGCTCCACGTTCGCTCTTTCATCTTTCGCTGTGGTGCTCGTTCGCTCGGTTGCGCCGCCGACGCGATGCTCGCCGCAGGAACGGGCGCCTACAGCTGCGTTCTAATGTAGTCATCATCATCATCATCAGCCTGGCTACGCCCCCTGCAGGGCAACGGCCTCTCCCATACTTCTCCAACTAGCCCGGTCATGTGCTAATTGTGGCCATGTTGTCCCTGCAAACTTCTTAATCTCATCCGCCCGCCTAGCTTTCTGCCGCCCCCTGCTACGATTCCCTTCGTTGTATTCATATAGGAGGTTGTGGCCAAGTACTGCACCAAGGTGGGCAGTCCTGCTCTGGTGAGGGAGTGCATTGCCGGTTCTGGTCACTGGGATCAGGCCGCACTCCAGGCCTGTTCATGCAATTTTATCAACACGCGGTTTTTTTTTTTTTGTTAAGCCGGTGGAAAATTGCGCGGCACCGGGATTCGAGCCACGGTCCTCTTGCACGCGAGGCGGATGCTCTACCTCTACGTCATCGCTGCATACTAATAGCAGACGAGAATAAATTAATAGACAGTGCGTAATTGCGCAACCAAAGCTATGCTTCGGTTCTTTAGTACGCAAGAACCCATAATGTCCGCTAACTCAGTTCTCCCTATGAAGCAGCCTTTTAGTATGATTTCAGAACTTGTGCGTATGTCTCTATATTTCTCTTTCATTATTATTATTATTATTTCACCATGCGTGTTCCGTGCACGGTGAATAAACTGGAATGATTTGTGAAAAGTCAAATTTTTTACGCCTTATTTTTGGTCACTGATTGAAACTTACACGTTGAGAAGACGGGAGCTGACTAAATAAAGCTTGAATTAACCGTTGAAGGTCGCACAAAGGCGAATCCGGCAGCTCCGAATTGCAGCCAACGTCACTGCAACTGTTGATAAAGGAACGACCAACATGTGCAGGGTTTCTTGGGCTATTCTTGAAGAATATTATTTGGCCGAGCGTGCCAGTACTATTTGTTCAAACATGGAATAAACTCCCAGTTTATGCGTCCATTTGTTCCAACATGTTCTGACAGGCACGAAGAACCGCTGTCTGTTTTAGAATACCTCTACATACGGTTGTGAGCGCACTACAGATGTTGGCGGGGGAAAAAAAGTAGAAAAGAAACGAACTTGCTATACAATAGTGGAGCGAAATCGAGCACGCAGTACGATTGAAATCACATGTGCTGACGCACAAGCAAGCGGGAGAAAGAGAAGAAAGGGAAATTGAACAAGTTCCAAAATTAAGTGCACTCGGGAACGGATTATCCAGGTGGATATACCAGGTGATCGTTCTTTTTTCTTTTTATTTCTGTTGTACAGCGAAAAGAGAGCTACTTCGAATTTCCTGTGGCAGATAGCGCAGTTCTGTCGCGTCAGCTGTATTACTAGAAGAGGCCGACGTTGCTCGACAAATCGCCACAGGCGACTTTTAAAGAGTCTGCTTTCACAAGAATAAAAACGATAATCTGGTATACGGCACCTGCAGCCTGCCGTGCTTGTAAAACTCACGCCCGAGAAGTAAAAAAAAAAAAAAAAATTTGTGGCTTGTTGCTAGCATACTGTACAGCCCCTGGCGTGCCGTATAGATTTCAAACATTTATCTTTTTTTATGAGATGACAGTGCCACGAATGCCAGCTTGTAGTTACGTCAATTTTCGACGCGTGCGCCGCCATTTGCGGAGTTTAGGTGCACGTTAAAGAACCCCAGGTGGTCGAAATCCACTAAGTCCTTCACTACGGCGTGCCTCATAATCAGAAAGGGGTTTTGGCACGTAAAACCCCACACTTACTTATTTGCGGAGTCTTTTCAGTGACGTCGAAATAAAAAGTTTAAATAAATCGTCTTTCGTAATGGCGCTTCAGTTATCAAGACACACTTATATAGAGTAGGCTTCTTTGAAAGATTGGCGAGCTTACGAAAGGTTGGTAATGCTTTATTCAAATCGTTTCGGTAAAGTCGGGATGTAGATATGGAAAACTGTCTGCTGCTAACTCACTTTGCCCCACATCGACAGAGCCGTGATTTGAAAACTTATTAATCACGATGCCGCGCTAACGTTATTAAAATCCGTTTATCCCCTAATGCAACTGGCGCATGCAATAAGCTACAAATATTGCAAATCATCAAAATGTAACGATGTCCCGCGCAGGGATGTTAGAATTGTTTTCAGCAGCGCTTCTTCAAGTGCGCTGGTTTCGGTCGTTCAATCCATCTATCTGGTTCTTTATTTCTTGTCGAAGTTTTTCTTGTGTTTGTGGCCACTAGAAAGTATACGTGTATTGGCCTCTGCAATAGTGCCTTGATGGCTCTTCAGGTAGTAGCTGATAAATAAATAAAATAAATAAACAAACAGACAAATAAAATGAACTAATGAACGAATGATTAAATATACAAAATAAATGAGTCGCAATTTCGCCCGAAAGACGACGCATTGATTGTGATAGCAAATTATTAGACAGGTATGCGCAGTAAACTTAGTAGTGTTACCAGCTGTATAAGCTGCTGTAAACATTCGCTTACTGACCAAATGAACAAACGCGGTGTCACGTGAGCACAGGCAAACATGAACCCATTTCACTCGATGACTGAGGAAACTCGCTGTCAGAACGCTGGCGTGACGAAGAGCGGCAACAGTGGCGAGTCAATTTCCCTACATGCTGCCTCTCGCTACGACGTGAACTAGGTGCGCCAGAGGACGGCGCGCACGAAGCCATCAGCTATATCGGGTCGCCTAGCCTTCGAACCGATCGTAGACTGCCTCCAAGACGCGCGGGGCCGCGCACAGCCGCATCATGCGCAGCTGCGGCCGGTGTAGAAGCGGGAGACGCGCGCTTCCCTGTGCCGTTTCCTCCCCTCTCCTAGCGCGCGCGAGGAGACGCTGCCCCACCAAGCCACCACCCTTTGCTCTCCCTCGCATGTCTCCCCTCGCACCTACGGCATACGGCGCGCGGCTGCGATATCATCGCACTTGGACGTTATACGGAACAGCACGGCGACGGCGGCGAAAATATCGCCTGCAGCGTCCATATAATTGCTACCGCAATAATAGGGTGCGCTCACGTTGCTCGTGCGGGTATACCTATTGCATGCCAGTTTCAGATGATGTGGGCCTCGCGTGTCGCCTTGGGGGCACACACTCGCCGTCTGTGTCACTATATAGGCTGCTGCTGAAATAGGTGTAGGCCTTTATACCCTTGAATGTTGCGTGCGCCTTGGTATCCGTGGGATAACATCGCGACATCCGCGCCGGTAGACGGCGGTGGCTAATCGCTGTCATCAGCGATCGTCGCGTGACGGATAGGAGGCACTTTGCTTGACCGCACTGCGCTTGTAACGTGGCGCCTTGGGCTTCAGCAGCGGCCGGAAACGAACGAAGCGAATCTGCTCATGTAATTAGGTTTAACGCGTACTATTGCCAGAGAGAGCGCAAATTTTCGAAGAAAGCATGATTCTGCTGCAGGGGTCAGATGTCGCAGCCGGTTTCGAGTGCCTCCTTTGTCGAGAATGCGCTTAGCATGAGCTTCATGTTTTACGCCAGTATTTTTCCCCTCCACCTTCACTACATTTATTGGTTGAGACTAGTGCTTTGACCTGTTGGCAGTGTAGAAATAGATTGCACAGTCGATCATTCTGTTTGGGGAACGACAGAGCCCTCCGTTATCTTAGTTTTTATACGTTGATAAAATAGTATTAAAAAGATAGCAGCATATACGAAAACCATAGGGACGTGCTTAGTATCCGTTCGAAGTCGTCGCTTCGCGTTTAAGAAAAAAATTCTTAGTTTGTTAACTTGGACAAGCTCGCTAGTGAGGGCGTGTGTTGACCTGCTATGATGGCTCGGCGGTTACGTGGCATTCCGCTGCTGAGGCGCGGCTATGCCGGGCTCGATTTACAGTGGCCGCTCAGGGCAGCTGCATTTCGACGCAC